>NW_024412412.1:23674733-23792597 GCF_014898765.1 Herpailurus yagouaroundi | reverse complement strand
CTCTTTCCATAATTCGGCTATTGTAAGCTTCTATAAACATTGGGTGTACATGCCTCTTCAAATCAGTATTTTTGTATCTTTTGGGTAAATACCTAGTAGCAAAATTTCTGGGTCAGATTGTAGTTCTATCTTTAACTTTTTGGGAACCTCCACACTGTTTTCCTCATTGGCTGTACCTGATTGCATTCCCACCAACAGTGTAAAAGTATATTATGCTCAGGGAAATCATTCAATCAGAGAAAGACAAATACCAAATGATTTCACTTATATGTGGATTTTAAGAAACAAAACAGATGAACACAGGGAAAGGTTAAAAAAAGGGGGTGAGCAAGCCATTAGAGCAAAGAAATGACTCATAAAGCATGTCAGTTACTGGGAAGCTATGGAAAATTATGATATAGTTCCTAGGTCAAAATCCTATAAAAGTAGATTTAAAATATCCTGTTAGCACTGTAAAGGTAGGCAGTGGTCTTCCTCAACACTGGGATCACTGATTGGGCAATGATTGAAAATTGTAATGTGTGCCTCTTTATTAGGTATCAATAACTAAAGGTTAATAAAACTGACTGAGCAGCTATTTGCCAAACACTAGCAGAGAAATCCTTTCAAGCAATATTTTCCTTAGTACTTATTGAGAGTTCACAACAATTCTATTTGGTAGTTATTATCAGCTACATTTAACAAGACATAACTAAAACTCACAGAGGCTAACTAACCTGCTTACCATTACATTTTTAATTTGTTGTCAAAACAAAATTTGGAGTCAGGTCTGTTTCTTCAGGCCCAGACTCTAAAGCATCTCCCTGAAAAAGCATTTGGAGGTAGAGAACTCCTCAAAGAAAATATCCTGGCCAAACTACCATATCAGAGAAACCAAAGGTGTTCATGCTCGGCATCTAAACACCATGAGAATGTATCTGGAGAAGTGTATGTAGAACGTTAGCTCATAAGCTGTAGTGAAGATTGGTAATCATTACTCTGAGGTTCCTCCTTCTTTGACCTTTGGTCATTAGCTTTCTTTCTAAATTTCCCATTTTGCAACAAAATGCTGTACCCTGATGCTCCACTCATTGCTTATCTGCTCACTTGAACTGGGGAAGAAATACACACTTCTAGAAAAAGAATAAGTCAATGGAGAAGTTAAGAGAGTATGAGCAGAAGACTTCTCATTCATTCATTCTACACACATTTATTGAGCTCCTATTCTAATCAGTCCAAATTAAACAATATTCGGCATTTTTAATCCACTATTAAAATAAAGATATTAGTTTCATCCACTTGATCAAGAACATAGTATTTATAACATAAAAATGAAACTCATGTATCCATGGAGCAAAAAAATGTACAAACACAAAATAGTACATGGTTCCTTTTGTTATAATGTGTGATTATAGACAAAATATTTTTATAACACGTGTGATTATATACCAAATATTTTTTAAATTATCTATATACAATACAGAAGTTGAAAACTTCTAGTCATTTTATACTTATTGTAAGTGTGTTAAAAATTATATTCTGTTATCTCTTTATTTTAATTGACTTTTAAGTTGATTTTTATCACAGTAATGTTGATTATTAATTTATCATCAATGTTTGCTGTCCCTGAGCTGCCCTTTGGATCATTCAATTTAATAACAAGTTGAAGAGTACAAAAAACAATTTAAAACAAAACACAGGGATATTTATTGTATTAACATCCTTGATTACAAAAGTACCAAATAATTATAGTATGAATCTTTAAAACCTATCATAATATGTTCTTGTTTAATTTATGAATTGTCAAGCACCAATCACTAGTTATTCAAAAACTAGAATACACAGATATGGATTAAACTAAAATGGTAATAACTGTGAATTGATTCTAGACTTCCTTAGAAGTCCAAACTGAACATTAACACAGTAAAAATAATTTTATTGTATTGTTGTTTCCTGAAAACTAAAAAAAAAAAAACCAATCATAAGGATGGAATGAAATCTAATAAGTGTAGCTGGGAAAATAGCCTTTAGGGCAGTTATTAGTAATTAGGGCAGTGTGTTTGAGAATAGTCTCTTAATTTATGTAAAGATAAAAATATCTTTAATTCCAAATGCAAAGCTAAATTGGACTAGTCAAAGATACCAAACCCTAGAATAATTCTACAATAAATCATAAGACACAAGGCATGGCCTATTACACATTTGCCCAATGTCAGAATACTAGGAAAAGTTTCAACAGCCAAGAAATAGTCAAATTTCAGATGCTCCCCTCAATTTGGTAGCAAAAATAACAAATCCATTTTTTGAAAGATATTAAACAATTTTCCAGTGTTTCAGAATACACTCTATGTGGAAACAGCACCTTAACGACAACAACAACAACAACAACAACAAAAACCTGAAATATCTGACAATGCTGTTACTATCTGGTCAAATGCCAAATTTCTGGAATGTTCATTCCAAAACAGTCTGGAATAAAATTTATACAAGAATCAGAAAATATTAACACAGTGCTAAACCAGTAGAGTTGAATCTGAATCTCTATTTCACATTAATAATTTCTTCTTAACTGACCAATACCTCTTTGTCAGGCTTTGCTTTATGCTGTATTGTGTTTTATAGACCGCAATTAACCTAGGAGTAATCAGGGACCATTCCAACATTAGAAACCAAACTGAAGTAAAGTCAACTCCAGATAAAGTAGGGAAAAAAGACAGGAAATAGCACAGAAACCATCAGCACTCTAGGATGACTTTGGTTTGGGTCTTTGCCATATTGCACTGATACTACTCTGATCATGGGACGTGCTCTCTTAATGTCCTCAAGGGTAGGAACTGATCTTATTAATTCTGATATTCTTTTGACCTAACCTTGTATGTAACATGTAGCGGGCTTGCAATAAATATTTATGAAGAGGTGAACAATTTTATAACAGAACACTTGAGATACAGCCACACTACTCACTGAAGGATTAGATAGATTTCAAAAGTTATTACTGTTGTTCTTGTACCCTGGATTTGACTCTTTTTAATTAAATCTACTGTGTTTCTTTTGAGATTGGTGCACGTATGTTCATGCATGTGTGTGCACTTTATTACAGCCTAATGTACAAAAGCAATGATTTGAAACACTAGACGAAGATATTTTATTTTTTTTAATTCTTTTTATTTTTTTTTTAATTTTTGAACTTTTATTCAGTTTTTTTTTTTTAATTTTTTTTTCAACGTTTTTTATTTTTATTTTTGGGACAGAGAGAGACAGAGCATGAACGGGCGAGGGGCAGAGAGAGAGGGAGACACAGAATCGGAAACAGGCTCCAGGCTCCGAGCCATCAGCCCAGAGCCTGACGCGGGGCTCGAACTCACGGACCGCGAGATCGTGACCTGGCTGAAGTCGGACGCTTAACCGACTGCGCCACCCAGGCGCCCCTTAATTCTTTTTATTTTAGAGAGAGGGAGAGAGTGAGAGTAGAGGAGAGGGAGAGAAAAAGAGAGAGAGAGGGAGAGAATCTCAAGCAAGCTCTACACACAGCACAGAGCCCCATATGTGGCTTGATCCCATGACCATGAGATCATGACCTGAGCCAAAATCAAGTGTCATATGCTCATCTGACTGAGCCACCCAGGTGCCCCCAAAAATATTTTTAAAATTTAGTTTACTTCAAATATAAAAAGTTCTAAGGTTTTATGTATTTTTAAAATATTGATAATATCCTATTATGTATCAATACTTTATCAATCTGTATGGATGTTCTTTTGTGATGATGTATCTGAGCAATATCGCAATCATAAATTATGATTTTTGTAACTATTGAGAAATTGGATAATGGGTAGAAATGCCTGCTGATGTAAATTTTAAAATTTGCATTTATAATTTTTAAAATTATGGAAATGCTAATTGAAAATACAGCAATATTTTAAATTATAGTTATAAATATATTGACTTTCCCTACAATACATAATAGTAGCTAGATATTCATTTTATGCTTTCACATGTGCAAATTAGTGTTTATGTCCATTCTTGAGAAATCTAAAAAACATCCTTGGAAAATTCTTTGCCACTTTATTTCTGGCTAAGGGGGCACGGACACAATCTACATCAAGAAGAAAAATGGCAGAGTATATAAGGTTTAAATAATTAGTTTGACAGTAAGACAATTATTTTTCATACCCTCCATGAAAATAATTCAGTTATACATGTGAACAACTTATATGTTAAAGGCAGAATATCTGAGTTTACCATCAAAGAGATCTATATTCTAAACACATTCTATTGCTAAAAATATATTACAGTATAAGTGGCTTGAGAAAAAGGTAATGGCTTTTCAGAAAAGGTTAATAAATAATGTAAGAACCAAGTTCTATTTCACTTATAGATTTTTTTCTTTCCTTTTTTTTTTACACTCATAGAATATAAGAGGCACTTTCTTATTTGGGTAAAAGAGTGGACTACAATCCACTGACCCCAAATCTCTTGACTGCAGTGAAGTCTTCCTGATTCCTACTCCCTTATGCATTTGCATCTAGCCACTTAATATCACTGGTATTTTTTGGTCATTTGAATTTACATGAAAGGAAACTAAGATTCAGAAAAGTTTAGTATCATGTCAAATATCTTAGACATAT
Organism: Herpailurus yagouaroundi; assembly: GCF_014898765.1. Classification (NCBI taxonomy): domain Eukaryota; kingdom Metazoa; phylum Chordata; class Mammalia; order Carnivora; family Felidae; genus Herpailurus; species Herpailurus yagouaroundi. The sequence continues at coordinate 23,787,993 of NW_024412412.1, read as the reverse complement.
CAAGGCCCGTTAAAGAACTCCGGGCACCTGATTACAAAGCTGATGCTTTTAACCAGTTGGCAATACTGTGCACGGAAATGTCTTAGCTTCCAAGATTTACTGATTCCCAGACTGAACATATTAACTTATCTGAAAGAAGACTGGGTCTTTCAGAAAGTACTGTGCCCTGCTATGAAAATGCAGAGAAGAGATCTCAATTCATTCTTGGGACAGAAGTTTTTAATCACCAAGCATTATATTTACATAAGAAGAGTTGATTTTATTACCAAAATAAGAAAAAAAGAAGCCTCTGAATTCAGGTTGAACAGGACCCATTTAGATTACCTTAAGAAGTAGAAACATTTAGCCAAGTTGCCTTCATAATTTTAGGGCTTTTTTGGTAAATATTTCTATTTCTAATTCCATTTACTCCTAGGCACCAAAGTATTAAAGTATGTTATAGTTAGAAAAGTTATGTAATAAATTGCCTTTCCAGTTAAATGTAATCATTACTGTTACCTCCCTACTCTGCTACTCTGTTGTATTGTATTGTATTGTATTGTATTGTATTGTATTGTATTGTATTGTATTGTATGGTATTGTATTGTATTTATTTGTCTTATTTTTTGACCTTCAGCTCATGTTTTCCACATGGACAGCTTTTGATTGTGTGGTACCTTACTGAGGATATGGGTTATGCATCAAATTTGGACTACTTGCATATTGGAAGCTTTTTCATTTTTTTGAATAAACTCTGTGGCTTATTAGATCTATAAAACTGATAAAGCCAGTAAAATTTACTGAAGTACAGGGAACATATTGAAATTTTAGCTTATGAAAGTGAGTTTGTCCAAAGAATAATTATAGAATCTGCAATGTTACACTCTGGGAAAAAAAAATCCCAATCATCTACTTTGAAAGTTCATGTGTTTTCCACCAACAATTGGAAAGAAGTAACTTTTCCCTCCCACCTACAAGTAGCCTAGTGGTAGATAATGTCAAACCCCTTAGACACTGAGTAGCTCTGAGTAAACAATGTCTATACAGAACTAATTCCTAGCCACAGAACTTTTCTACATAAATGTAAATGAAGGCATGGTGATACTCTTTTTATGCATCCAAAGAATTGTTTTTTTGTTTGGTTGTTATTTTTAATAATGACTCTGAAATAAGGTGCTGGTACCTTTTTTTCTCTCAGCAAAATTAATCATATACCACTCAAATTAATAAACTTTACCAACTCATTTGATCCATTAGGCGCTCAGAAGCTCACATGCCAGTTTGTAAACTGATACTGTGCTGGTTCTTTAAATACAAATGCCATTGTTGCTTTATGTAAAGACCTATAACAAAACTCTAGACTTTCTTTGTTTTTTGGTTTTGGTTTTGTTTTGGATTTTTTTTTTTTTTTTTTTTCTTTTTTTTTTTTTTTGGTTTATGAATTTCATGGACATCCATTTCTCCACATTTACATCTGCATAAAGTATGTGTTGTGGGCACACAGTGTGTAAGTTGGAAAAAAATCTAAAGGAGCACAAGGGAAGTCTGGAGAATGGCCCATCCTTTTGTTTTCTAAAACAAATCCCTTTACAATAGCTTTGTGAAGCTGTGGACACAGGCTAGCTGACATAAATGCATTTTTAAACATGCAAATTTGAAACATCTAGTTAAATATTCATTAAGATGATTGAAAGGAATAAAAACAATGGATAAATGGCAAATGGACAGCATAAGTTGTGTGTGTGTATATGTGTGTGCATGAAATAGAAAAAAAACAGAGTTTGATGGAAAGGAGATACTTTTTGAAAGAACAGAATGTTATAGATAACAGTATAAGATCATAGAATAAATGAAGAGATAGAATGTTAAAGTTGCCAGAATATATCCTTGTCGAAGGTCTGATTGCTCAAATATTCTGGATATGGAATAAGATAAAGCAACCAGCTCACATTTTCAACTTTTGCTTGCACCTCTTTTCAAAAAAGATTTCTGAAGTGTTATATGATACAAATTTAGACATTAAGACACAGATATGACAAAATGTTTTCTGTATTTTCCGAGTTAAACTTCTTCATGAGTGCCAATATCTATTGATGATACTGAGATGGAAGAGAGTGAAGAAAGGTAAAGAACCAATGCTTTCAATTAAAGTCATTTTGGTTTTCCAGTTTAAACAGCCTTAGGTGAGATCAGGAATATTCAGTCCATTCACAGTTCAACTTTGTATCAAAGCCATTTCTTGGGATGGTATGTGGTCTCCCTCAAGGAGAGCTGAAGTGGCCATTTATAGAGTTTGGGACAGAGGGCCTGCCATGTATTTACCGATAGTTTTGGTACCCACCATCATCAGGCAACTGCTCTGCCTTGTTTCTGCATGTCCTATTGGCATCAAATACCAAACGTCATTCTTGGTGAACTGCAAGTTGTGATTCTGGTACAAGCCAGGCAGTGCCAATTGCTTCTGCTGCTGACACACTTCCAACACAGCTCCCACAGATCTTTTGAGTCCCAAGCAATACTCATGATCCACCTAAGGATGTCTACTCTGCAAGCCCTGCACTAGGGCTGCCTCATCTGTGGAATGAGAAGTCCAGTGGAAGCCATATACACGCTCATCATGCTAATTTCCCTTCTGTGGGGAGCCTACAAGAACTCCTAGATTTCTTCAAGATCACACAGCTGTTCAGGGGGATTTAGAGGAGTATCTTCATATATTCCTCTTTAAACACGTCAATAATGAAGAGGTAGGAAACATATCACTGGTTTTCAGCTGTTTCCTCAATATAGATGGGATTTCAATAGTCTGTCTTCCAGTTTTGAACCCATGACGAGGATCAGAAGTAAAATACTTTTTTGTGAGTTCAAGTTCTAAATCTTGATTACCTAGCACTTATAAAAAAGAGTTTGGGTGTAAGCAAAAACAAAATGCTTGGTTTGGGCTGGGCTAGCAGGAGTTGATGCTTTTAGTCGTGTGTATTTGCATAGGAAGGTGAGAAGACCATCTACTGAGGAGGAAGTCATTAAATAACATGGATCGGTGGGCATTTTAAAACTCAAGCCATCTGGTCTTTTTTTTTAAAAAAATGGATTAAAAATAGCCACTTTAGGGGCGCCTGGGTGGCGCAGTCAGTTAAGCGTCCGACTTCAGCCAGGTCACGATCTCGCGGTCTGTGAGTTCGAGCCCCGCGTCGGGCTCTGGGCTGATGGCTCAGAGCCTGGAGCCTGTTTCCGATTCTGTGTCTCCCTCTCTCTCTGCCCCTCCCCCGTTCATGCTCTGTCTCTCTCTGTCCCAAAAATAAATAAAAACGTTGAAAAAATAGCCACTTTAGGAATATTGAGTATTTTTATATATAAAAAGGAAGATACCCATTAGACTAAATGAGATGCTTCTTATTCTATACGTGCATACCCTTTAACAGTAATTTCTTAGCAATGCCTAGGATATGTGAGGTTTCCTCTTTGGTAATGGTCACTGACCTGCTTATGTGATGCAGAAGGAATCACTTATTAACACAAAATGTGTTAGCACTGGATGAACTAAAGCTTTGTGAGAAATAAAGACATATTTTTTAAAAAATATCTAAGAACCTTAGCATCTGAATTGCTCTTGCTAACTTTTCTTTCACTTTTTGAGACCTCTTCTCAGAACTTGTAGAACTCTCTTTACCTTCTTTCTGCCCTGCAGAAATCTGTTACACAATTTTTTAATGTTTATTTATTTGTGAGAGAGAGAGAGCATGCGTGTGGGCATGCTAGCGGGGAGGGGCAGAAAGGGAGGGAGACAGAGAATCCAAAGTGAGCTCCTACACTGACAGCACAGAGAGCCTAATGCGGGGCTGGAAGTCACAAGCTGCCAGATCATGACCTGAGTGGAAGTTGGGCACTTAACCAACTGAGCCACCCAGATGCCCGTTACACTTGTTTTTCACCATACATTATTGACAGGATCAGTTAATAAGAGACAATATATATCAATTATGTCAAATGAGAAATCAAACATTACTTTGAATTTGAACATACTTAACTGTGTCTCTAAATTAGAGTTGCATCATTTAGGTTTTGTATACAGAGGTTACACAAGAAAAATTGTTTTTGAATTCTAAAAAGCTGTTATACTTTCTATGGAGGAGGGTAACACAGGAAGCCAAGTAACATTTCCTTGTCAAGAAGGAAAGAACATGTAGAAATGAGCAGATAAAAATATAGAAAACATACTTACAAGTGCAACTGTTTTATTTTTTCCATCATAGGCACTGTGAGGTGAGTCATAAATCTACCTCCTATATTTCTCTCCATTTTAAATGGTTCATGAGGGATACCCCTAAAAGTCATTAGGCTGACTACATATCTTTCATTGTAAGAGAACAGTTTTAAATTATATGTCTAAATGTTCTATCTTGTACATATCTTCAAAGATGCATTTCTTTTGTTGTAAAAGTTATAACTATTAAAACATATCAGACTGTCCCCTATCCCATATTTGCATTTAGTATTTTTACTTATTTTTAACTGTGTTTTTATCTGATTTCAATGGGTAGTTGAAGTAATTTTCTAAAAAAAGATTTATTGTGCACAATTTTATGTGAAGCTATGTTTAAATGACTGAGAATCTAAATATAAATGATAAGCAGGCTTTGCCTTCAGGAATTCCATAATCTAGTGGAAGAGAGCAAACATTAACAGGTACACTCTACATAATGATATGAATGGAACAAGAGTGGGACCATGAGAGCATCAAGAAAGGTATTTAGCCCAACCAATAGAAGTAAAGAATGTTGAGCCCACGGTGCTGGTGTCAGAGCAGAGGTTAGAAGGATGATTAACATTTTCCCCTTACACATAACCCAGAAAGACCTTCCAGGAGGAGGAAATAATAAAAGTAAAAGCCTTTACCAGCAGCAGTCCAATCCAAGACCACAAGGTGTTAGAGATTCAGTGGTATGTGGGAGGCAAGACAGTTATGCACGATCAGGTTATAAAAGATTTTGTATGCCATGTTAAGGACCCACTTGAACTTCATCTATTAGGCAATGAGGAGTCTTTAAAATATTCTAAAACCAGGGGTCCCTGGGTGGCTCAGTCAGTTAACTGGGCAATGTCAGCTCAGGTCATGATCTCGCGGCTCCTGGGTTCAAGCCCCGCATTAGGCTCTGTGCTGACAGCTCAGAGCCTGGAGTTGTCTTCAGATTCTGTGTCTCCCTCTCTCTCTGTTCATCCCCCACTTGCTCTCTCTCTCACTCTCTCTCTCAAATATAAAGAAACATTAAAAAATAAATATTTTAGGACATACCAAGTATGCATTTTAGGCGGTTTTCTCTGACTATGGTAGGAAGGGTGGATTTAAAGTGGGTCAGTCAGGAAGTTACTTGAAGTACGTGATGATTAATTTCATGTGTCAACCTGGCTAGGTCACAACATCCAGGTATTTGGTCAAACATTGTTCTGGATGTTGCTTTGAAGATATTTTTAGGTGAGATTGACACTTATGTTGTTACACTTTATATAAAGCACATTACTCTCATAGGGTGGATGGGCCTCATCCAATCATTTAAAGGCCTTAAAAGAAAAATAGAACAAATTCTCCAGAGGAAGAGGGAAATTCTGTCAGAGGAATGCGCTTGGCAACTTGGGCTGCAACATCAACTCTTCCCTAAGTGTCTAGCCGGATGGCCTACTCTGAAAATATTATACCTGCCAGCCTCTGCAATTGGGAGAACCAGTTCCTTCCTCTCTCTCTTTCTTGCTCTACATAGACACCATATTGATTTTGCTCCCCTGGAGACTCTAATACAAAATAGTATAAGAGAGATCACTGTAAATGCTCTCCATGAAATTAAGGAACTCTGAGATTGACAGGATTCTGTAAGCAAATCAGTGGGTCTATCCAGCAGCTGTCATTGTACATCAATTTGGAACTCGGAGGTGTCAGGTAGAGGTCCTTTGTTGTTGTTGTTTGCTTTGATGTCAGAACAGAGGTGAACTCATTGATGAGATCACCCAGGAAGAACATGTAGAGGGAGGAGGGCAAAAGGTGAACATTAAACCCTGAGAGAAAATTCAAGACGCCTGACAGGAAGGGAGCCTATGAAGTAAACTATAAAGAATACAGAATATAATGAAAGAAAACCAGAGGAAATGATTAAGAGAAACTGTGTTGCCAGTCAGAGAAGTTACTTCATACATGCATAATATGATTCAGTGTAATGGGCAATGCTTTTCCTCTTTTTCCTTTTCTTTTTTTTTTTTTTCAATTTTCTTTTAGAGAGTGAGTTACAGTGGGGGAAAGGGGCAGAGAGAGAGAGAGAGAGAGAGAGAGAGAGAGAGACTCCCAAGCAAGCTCCAATTACACTCAGTACAGGGCCCGATTTGGGGCTTGAGCCCACGACCCTGGGATCATTAATGACCTGAGCCAATATCAAAGGGCAGCCACTCAACCTTGTCACCCAGGAACCCCAACAATGCTTTTCATTCAAAGCCTAGCAATCAATCTTATGATATACTTTAACACAGGAAAGTTTTACGTGACTAATATGTCTTTTTGCTTGTAGTAAAAGAATTGCCTCTGCTGAAGTTTCTCACAATTTTCTACCCTTGATTTTAAATTTGTAAATTGGTATTGGACTGTGTCTTCATGTTGATCCATTTTCTGCCTACTATGAAAAATCTTCATGGCTGAATTATTATCTCCATACTATAAAGTGTTATCTGCCTTTGATCTCTTTACACGGTGTCTTATTTGCAAAAAAAAATATTATTTGTAGGCTGGATATCAGTTTCATTATGTTTATAGACCTTTCCTCTTTATCATCTTTATAAGTATCTTCTGTGACTTCCCAGATATTTGGGGTTCTTTCCATGGTTGTGCTCCGTCTCACCAAGTTCATTTCTACACAGTGTATTGATATATTTTATTCCCAATGTGTCTGCATGTTCAGTTTCTACTTAATTACCTTGTTTAATTTCATAACATTCCTTTCTTGGTGACTATTTACCTTATTCATTAGATTTTTTTTCTTTTTTATTGAAAATAGTAATAGTTTATAAGATATTCTTCTGTTTTATAACATGATTATATTAGCTCATGGAAATAATCCCTGATAGGTAAGGAAATGCTCTTCCCTTACAAAGTAAGATTTTGCCTGCCACATGTTGAGCTTTTGGGTTTTTCTCATCCATGAACAAAGAGCTATCTGGAGATGTCTAGACTCTTTTTGCTTGTCTGTCTGTGCTTGTTTATGCCATTAACTGTATCTGTCCCCAGTGACATCAAAACACCAAGTAATGTCAATGTTCTCTACTCGATATTGAAGAGATGCTTTCTCTCTCTTTTTTTTTTAATGTTTATTTATTTTTGACAGAGAGAGAGAGAGACAGAGCATGAGCGGGGGCGGGGCAGAGAGAGAGAAGGAGACACAGAATCTGAAGCAGGCTCCAGGCTCCGAGCTGTCAGCACAGAGCCCGACTCCAGGGTTCAACCTCACGAACCATGAGATCATGACCTGAGCCGAAGTCGGATGCTTAACTGACAGAGCCACCCAGGCGCCCTGAGATGCTTGCTCTTCTTTCTAGTACCATAGCCTTCACGTATTTACCTCTTCTAATGTAGAGATCATTTTTGCCTCCTTCATCTGGTCATCACCAGGGGAAAGAGCATTATTGGAAAAATTCGGTAGTCTATAATAAGGTGAAAAAGATAACGACCTTCTTATTCATTAATATGTTTTTAGGATATAGTGGCACAGAAAAAAATTAAAATTCTGTAGAGATACTCGAACCAAATTTTCTATCCTGCATCAATATTTGGCCTTAAGGAGCATCTGGATGGCTCAGTCAGTTAAGTGTCTGACTTCGGCTCAGGTCATGATCTCACCGTTCAGGAGTCTAAACCCTGCATGGGGCTCTGTGCTGACAGCTCAGAGCATGGAGGCTGCTTTGGATTCTGTGTCTCCCACTCTCTCTCTGTTCCTCCTCTCCTCACACTCTGTCTCTCCCTCTCTCTCAAAAATAAAGATTAAAAAAAAAAACCTAAAAGAAATATTTGGCCTTAAAAGTATAAAGGTGAGTTGTGTATCCTGTCACTGAGAATATGGCAGCTGTTTACAGACAGGTTCTCTTTCATGTTTCTGAGTTAGGGCAATATAGGAAGTAGAATGAAGATTCTATTAAACCTGGTTGGTATTTCTGACACACAGCTATACAAGCTCTTTCATCATCCCTCCCCGTTAATTAGGACAATTATAGAAACTTTTGCAGGGTTTTGGTTATATGTTTTTATTTATACTATGATTGGCTGTTACCATGGATTCTTTATTGGTAATTTTCATGAGTAATTGTTTGTTTGTTTGTTTGTTTGTTTTTAAGAAAACCTGGACAATAGTCATGGTTACATCTCGAGGCGAAGGCTGTTTTTCTCACTTAATCATCAAAACATCCAAAGAGTGAGCTAGTAATATCCTTATTTTACAAATGAAGATAATGAGACTTACGCATGGAGGTTAAGTAACTTGTTCAAATTCATTCAACTAGTAAAGGCAGAAACCAGTGATGTGAAGCAAACTTAAGTCCAAGTACTAAGTTCTCACACAATATCCTGACTGGTTTTGCTTTAACATGTCTATTCTGCTTCTAGATTTTACCTTAAAACTTTTGATGTATGCCTCACAATCATTCTAGATATGATTAGAATAAAATTATATTATAATTTAAGAAAGCTTTGATTTCTTGCTCCTAATCCTATATTCACTTTGATTAGACACAGATTTATTTCAGACTTGCTACATTCAAACTCCTAGAAATTTGTTAAAATATTCTTTCTCATCTTTTATTTGACTGTCAAAACTGGGATACATTTAATTGCAGTCTATACATCCTTAGTCTTAATGTCTCAGTTGAATTCTTAAAACATACTGAACCCTTCACTAAAGTAATCAGTTAATGATGCAGTAAAAATAGAGTCTAGGTCTTTATCCTGGGAATATAATTAAAAATAGATAGCTTACATACAAGCTACACTAGCTTGAAAGTATTATGTAATGAGACCAAATCTACATCTCTAGTTGTCTTTAATGTCACTTAACATGAATTTCTCGAGGACATATTCAGGTTTGATCACAGGCCACACTCACTGGAAAATATGAGAAATCACGGAATACTTGGCCATTTTAGGTAAGAAAATACTTGGCTAAAATGTAAAGTCCAAAATACTTTGTAAAAAAGTATGCAAGTATGGGCGTCACTAGGGTGGCTCAGTTTGTTGAGCGACTGATTTTAGCTCAGGTCATGATCTCTGTGCTGACAGCTTCAGAGCCTGGAGCCTACTTTGGATTCTGTGTCTTCCTCTTTCACTGCCCCTCCCCTGCTCACGCTGTCGCTGTCGCTGTCTCTCTCTCTCTCTAAAATAAATAAATATAAAACTTTATAAACAAAAAAAATAAAAAATATACAAACATGATAAATATTTATCTAATTAGTTATTTCTTGGGGTGCCTGGGTGGCTCAGTCGGTTGGGCGTCCGACTTTAGCTCAGGTCATGATTTCTCAGTTTGTGAGTTCAAGCCCCGCATCGGACTCTGTGCTGACAGCTCGGAGCCTGGAGCCTGCTTCGGATTCTGTGTCTCCTTCTCTCTCTGCCCCTCCCCCCACCTGTGCTCTGTCTCTCTCTCTCTCTCTCTATCAAAAATAAATACAATATAAAAAATTAGTTATTTCTTTAATTTATATTAGGAATAACTGCTTAAAAATGATATCAGTCTCCAACTGTTTTCTGTGCTTATCCTTTATTCATGTACTTCCATTTTTCTAAAACATTCCGTTCCCTAATATTTCCCAACATACCCTTTAAATAATCTATCGTTAATCCTCTGCAAAATCTCTGGTCACAAAGTACGCCCTGTTTTCATGTCACTGTGTATTTCTCATTCTCTACTTCTCAGCCAGTCAGAGAGGTGGCTTTGCCTATTCCCAACAGATGTGCTTAATTGGCAAATAGGAGTTCTGTTTATCCCTAACAGCAATTTATACTGCAGTCCCTTTATATTCAGTATTCAAATCTTAAATTAGGCATAAATAGGTAAATACATTTGAATCCAATCTAAGTAAATATTTTTATACTAATTTTCCCACCTATATACTACAATGACCATTTAGATATATTCATTACTAATCCCATTAAAAACTTGAACAAGACAAATTTTCTATTATGTTTCTAGACAACTACACCTTTCAGCAAATTCTTTAGGATTTTAAATGTATGATTCCTTTTAAGTAGTGAATGTTGCACTCTTGTAAGCAAGGTTAAACTATTGTTCAAGCATAAAATCTTAAGGAAAACATGTTATAAGTGAAAATAAATCCTTAGCTTAATCAATGAGATGAAAATAATAAATTCCAAGTCAGGTAGCTCAGATAATTTTCCCAGAACATTTTTCTGTGAAATAAGAAAGGTCTTATATCAAAAATAATGTGTAGTGTCAATTAATAAGTAAAGCTACAAATTCATTAGATAAAGAAAAAAAGATATTTCATTTTGGTTTTCGAAATATTTTATACTGCAAATTTAATTTCATGATCGCTAGGAAATATGTATTATCATAAAAGGATATTTCCCATTAATTTTACAGATTTTAGGAAACAGTTCATAAATAATTTTAATGTTGTTTTCCCAAGAAAAGCTTGTAAATTATTAACGAATATGTTAGATTCATGAAATCTCTGATTAAGATAGCTTATTTTTAATATTTAATACCAAAAAGTTCAGTTTCTATAGTATTGTTTCTGTTGATTTTAGTTGAATTTCCCAGACTTTTCTTCTATGGATTCATTTTTTGTTATGTATTTGTTGAATTAATGAATCCATGGATATATGCAATAAAATGAAGGTACAGTTTAAATGTATGAAGCTAGAGGCTATATAAACACCTTTAAAATGCTAACCATATCCAAAATAACAATGAGTACTTCCCATTCCCAATTTTACTAATTTATTGAGATGTTTTACATTCAAAATTTATCTGACTCAATTTTATTAACACTTAGCTTTAACTGAGGGCTAAATTCCATGCGGGTTCTAATTTGCATAAAATGAGCATAAACAGCCGTGAAATTCAAAAAAGATGCACCTAGAGTTTAGAGTATACACATTAGATACTGCTCTTCCCTTCCTTCCTCCCAAGCACAAACACTGGCCAATTAGTCCTGTGTTTTAGTTGAGAGACGGAGTTAAGAACAAAAGGTCAGGAGTGGTCCTGATTGATAACAATGTTAAATTCTGTTTGGAATTTCAGAATTTAGACCTAGGTCACCAATTGAAATACAACATGATTGCTTAAAATACCTGATTTTGAACTAAATTAAAGTGAAAGTTTTTTTCTATCATTTGTGTGTTTACATATGTGAGTGTGACTGAGCACACACTGCTTGTGTACTAACAAGAGGTTCTCACAACTGTGCTAGAATTCAAGGACTGATGATTTGCAATTACAAATTTTCTACTCAAGTACAAACACCACCAGTGTTCTGATAAGCATTCTGAAAACTAATGTCTAATATATCGTCTCCAATACCTTAAAGAAGGGATGCAAAGAGTCATGGATGTAAATTTTAACTTGATAATTTCTATATCTGTGTATAATTTTTTAATGTTTATTTTTGAGAGAGCCCCTGTGCACAAGTGGAGGAGGGACAGAGAGACAAGGGGACAGAGGATTTGAAGCAGGCTCTGGGAAGACAGCAGAGAGCCTGTTGGAGGGATCAAACCCATGAACCATGAAATCATGACCTGAGCTGAAGTTGAACGCTTAACTAAGCCACCCAGGCGTCCCTGTTTATAATTTTTTATAAAACAAAGGTTTCATAAAACAACACTTACGAACAAATATTTATAAAATAAATTAAGGTGACAAAACTTGCATAAAACTTCCAGTTGGATATCCAATTGAATATATGACTTCTTTGAGAATCTAGAGCTATACAAATAATCAGAAACCTCAAAGGCTTGTGCAGTTAAAGTATACAACTGACTTTAAATAAGAGTGCCAGGTGCCTTTGGTAGAAAGTTGCTATGATGCTGTTATTTTTTTTATGGAAAAAAAAAGGCAGCAAAGTGAGCATTTGCATATTGACTACAAGAAAAAAGAGAAAAAATATGAATCACAAATTAACTTCTCTCAATAGCTCATACAATTTACAAAGTTAGGTTATAGCTTATTGTTATAGCTTATCACATCCCAAAGTAGACCTCTCTATGTATAGACTTATTTCACAAAGCCTTGAATTAAAGACGTAGAGAAGAATTTGGGGAGTAATATTCAATATGGAAAATGACAACAAATATAGGTCTAACCTTTTCACAGCCATTTCTTTCAGGTGACATACCAATATCTAAACTGCCAACAAGTCACTAGAAAATATTGAGAATATATTTTCTTTATCTAAAGAATACAAAATTCAGTCAATTACACTCTACAGAGTTTCTAAGAAATCACACAGTTGTACTGAATTGACTTAAACAATATTAATGTCCCTGCAATAACTCAACTCGTAATTTAGTGAAGAAATCAAGGGAACATATTTATTCTTTACTGTACATGTGACTAAGCAAGACATTCTGTACTGGATGTTCTCAAAGGAGAAGGCCAGATCTCTCTTAAGCATACAAATGTGGTTTTGCTTGATTTCCTTAATGTCCATATATATGTGTATAAGTATATATACATATAAATAAATACACACATACATATCCATGCATTTATAATGTTAATAGACCTTCTTTTCTTTTTTTTTCAATGTTTTAATTATCTTTTGGGGGAGGAAGAGAGAGAGAGAGAGAGAGAGAGAGAAATAGAAAGGGAGCAGGGTAGGGACACAGAGAGAGGGGAAGAGAGGATCTGAAGTGGGCTGTGGACTGATGGCAGTGAGCCAACATGGGGCTCGAACTCACTAACCATGAGATCATGACCTGAGCCAAAGTCAGATGCTCACCCAACTGAGCCACCCAGGTCCCCCTGTAGACCTTATTTTCATAACAATTTTAAGTTCACAGTAACATTAAGTGGAAGGTACCAAGACTTCCATATACCCTCTGCCCCCGACACATGCATGGCATTCTGCATTATCAACATCCTAAACAGAGTGGTAAATATATTATAATTGAGGAACCTGCTTTAAGACATCATTATCACCCAAAGCCCATGGCTGTTTGATTTTTTGATTGCTCTAAGGCATCAGCAGTTTTTCTCTGCCTTAAATCTCAGTTATTTTTCCATTTGGGTGAGGGGACACTTAAAAGGTTAGGCCAAATGTGTTCAGCTACTCAAGTATTAGGAGAATTGACAGTAGGAAATTTCATAGACCTTGAGATAAATGATCCCCAGAAGAATCTTTATGAATAATTTTAATGAAATAGCTCACAGCTATTTCTTTTTAGAAGAGAGGAAATCCAAATAAAAGTGTTCAGTTAATGAAAACTGGTTATCTTTCACTAATTTTACTTAGAATAAAATTACAATTCAAAAACTATTTCAAATGTCCATTGCATTTGCTGCTTTAAATGTAATCTTTAGGAAGAACTCAATGTATATTGTTTGGCCTCACGAAAACAGTTCTTCATGCAAAACAGAGAGTAAATTCTAAATAGGAATCCTGATTGGGTAGAATACATCAGAAAAGTACGTGAAGGAGGTTGTCCATATAATGGTTATGGTACCTACATGAGTTTTGCTATTTTATAAGAATTACATATTTATTTTGTGTTTAACCAAAAGTAAAAAATACAACAAAATTATCAAGTTACTTTGATGAAACTATCAACTCTGAACACACTGCTCCATTTGAGAATATCCATATATATTACAGTAGATGCGGGAATCAGACCTAGTTAGTCACAGGGTGAAGCAAGTTCTTTCTCCATTAAGAAAAACATAATCAGGGTAGTTAAGTTTCGCTTCTTCCCACCCAATGGGAAAAGAGAGGTCATAAGTCTTTAGTTACTCAGTTTATCTTGTTTCCTAGGGCTAAATTCACTTTAATATAAAAATCCACTGAGAAGGGAAATTACAATATTTCTTGATCTAATATTCAATGGCTCATAACTAAAGATTTGATTCCCGTATAGGTTTTTCTAGGTCAGTAAGACTTTTCTGATGCACTTGATATTATTTTTAGAGGACAGACATTACAGAACAAGAAAGTGTTGCTTATCTAGGATCAGGTATGTTTTTTGCAAATTATACACTGATCCTATCTTGCCAGGTTTCAAAGTCTCATTTACAAAAAAAATAGTTTGTTGGCTTTGAAAATTGAATACCTATTTCTGCATTTTCTTAAGTACAACAGGACAATTGTCATAGTACTATTTTAAGTATTCATTGTGTATTACCACATAAGGTTTTAAAAATATTTAGGTTTTCACTGATAACTCATACTTTTGTATTAATTCCAGAAAACAAAGCAATTTTATATCGAATGAAGTGAATTCACTACGATTCACATAGATTTCCACTGATTATAAAATACATGCTCATTAAATAAAGAATCTAAAAAAAAGTAGAAGAATAAAAAGAGACTGCTGATAGATCATTGCCATTTAATATTTTGCTAATTACTTAATATCTTTTCTCATGTAATTCTTTTTAAAAATTTGACATAACACTGCATATATTATTTAAATGTCTTTTTCACCTAATGCATAACATAATTTATTCATAATAATTATTACTTAAAAATAAATTTTTAATAATTAATGTTACATACATAAATTTATTATTACAGATTTAACTTCTTCTCTTGTTTAGACCTTCATGTTGCTTCATATAAATAGAAGATATACTTCTTTGAGCATAATTTTTCTCCATATCTCTGATTCTTTTAGGGTACATATCTCATGTTAAAATACTCTAAAGACCTGGAATTCTAAAGAATGATACAGATTTTAAGTTATTCTCCAGAAAGGAAAAGAAAACCCATTTTATTTCCAAGTATCGCTATGCGATCATTTTATATTGTTATTACCTTTAATAAAACTTTAAATAACTGTCTTTAAGTGGTAGAGTATCAGGTGATCAACCAATAATGTTGTATGTTTTTATGTAAATATAAATGTATACATTCACATGCACATTATATTTAAGATATAATATGTTTCATATATATTTATTTAATATTTGTCTTGAAGTGTGTATTATTAAAACTAATACTAAAGTGAAAAAAAAGAAAATGTATGCTAAGTTTAAAAATGGTATTTAAAACACTGACAATATCAGGGTTGCCTAGGTGGCTCAGTCAGTTAACCATTCAGCTCAGGTTATGATCTTGCGGTTTGTGACTTCAAGCCACATGTCCGGCTCTCCCCTGATAGCTCAGAGCCTGGAGCCTGCTTTGGATTCTGTGTCTCTCTCTCTCTGCCCCTCTCCTGCTCGCACTCTGTCTCTCTCTCTCCCTCAAAAATAAATAAACATTAAAAGAAATGTTTTTTTTTTAACACACTGACAACATCAACTAGTTGTAAAAATGTGGAACAAGAATGTACATTCATTGTTCCTGGGAATGCAAAATGGCACAGCCCCTTTGGAAAATGATTTAGTTTCTGACAAAACTAAACATATTCTTACCACTTGATCTAGGAAACATGCTCCCTGGTATATACCCAAAGGCATTAAAAACTCATGTCCACACAAAAACCTACACACACATGTTCATGGCAGCTTTATTCATGATTGCCAAAATCTGGAAGCAATCAAGAACGCTTAAGTAGGTGAATGTTTAAGAGAATTGTGACACATCCAGACAAGTATTTAGCACTAAAAATAAACAGGCTATGGAGCCATGAAAAGACATGGAGAAAACTTAAATGCATATTACCAAATAAAACAAGCCAATCTGAAAAGGTGGCAGACTGTATAATTCCAACTATATGACATTCTAGAAAAGGCAAAATTATGGAGACAGTGAAAGGACCAGGAGTTGTCAGGTGTTAAGGCGGAAAGAGGAATACATAGGTGGAACACAGAGAATTTTTATGGCAGTGAAATTGCTCTGTATGATAACGGTAGACACACAACATTGTAATTTGTCCAAACCCACAGAATGTACAACACCAAGAGTGAACCCTAATGTAAACCATGGACTTGAAACAATAATGATGTGGCAATGTAGGTCCATCAATAGTAACAGATGACCCACTCTGGCGAGGGATGTTAATGGTGAGGGAAGCTGTGCATATGGGGTGTGGCGGGGCAGAGGGTACATGGGAACACTGTATTTGCTGTGAACCTAAAACTGCTCTAAAAAATTAAGCCTATTTAAAATCCTAAATAAATAAAAAAAAGGGATCTAACTGTTGCTCTAACTGCATTTCTTAGGATGGTATTGAGGTGGAGGTCTATTCATCCTTTGAATCTTGACTGCCTTGTGACTTTCTTTGGCTAACGGAATGCGCAGCTATGAACAATGATAGCCAACCAGCTTTTCACCTTAGATGTCTAAAAGTCTTGCATATATCTATGCTCTTCCTTGGAACTTCTAACTTATTTAAAAATGGCTAATGTAGTGGAGAATGAAAGACATGTGATCCAATCACCCAGCCCATATAGAAATGAATGTCAAGTACAGGAATCAGGCATCCTAAACCAGCCAGCTAGACAGCTTCCTGCATATCTATGAGGAAGCTCTCCCAACATCAGACAATGGAACGCCCATTCAATCCACAGATATCTGACTTAACGGAAAGTTTATTATTTTAAGCTACTGGGATGTGTATCTGTTTTAAGACAGTCTTGTAGCAACGGATCACTGATAACATCATACCTCTTTAAAATGCCTGTGAATACATAAAAAAAATTGAACATGCCTATAATTTCTTAGAAGAAATCAGGTACTCATGTTAGGGACCACTTTTTATTTGTACAGATGACAGAAAAAGTTATAGAAAGTGTCATTGTTCTGTAGTTTGGTTATAATGCATGCACTACGAATATAATGAATCAAAAGAAAAAATAGAGCAACAGAATATAAATTAATAGATGTCAAATGAATAACCTTATCTTAATCCAAAATTAAGCACAAACTATTCAAAATCATGCCCTATAACACTCTGTGGGGACTTACACAGGCACTTATTAAAATATTGTCAAATAGTAGAATATGGCCTATATAAACATTGTCTTTTGGCTACAGTGGCTTGTGAATAATACCAACAGTAGAATGATTTCCTGAGTAAGTGGAGCACATGTGATCTGCTATTAGGGAAACAAATATTCACATATTAACTCAGTCACTTTTTAATTACAAGAAATTGGGCAAGAATTTTTCTTTAAAAATTGGGGCGCCTGGGTGGCGCAGTCGGTTAAGCGTCCGACTTCAGCCAGGTCACGATCTCGCGGTCCGGGAGTTCGAGCCCCGCGTCAGGCTCTGGGCTGATGGCTCAGAGCCTGGAGCCTGCTTCCGATTCTGTGTCTCCCTCTCTCTCTGCCCCTCCCCTGTTCGTGCTCTGTCTCTCTCTGTCCCAAAAATAAATAAACGTTGAAAAAAAAATAAAATAAAAATAGAGATAATATACATTAAATAGGAATATATTTTGTAAGACAAAATATACATAGCACCTAACATAGTGTTGCATGAATACTTTTCCCGTTTCCTTCTTAACACCAATTTCTAGTTTCTTTGAAGACCCAGGTATTCACATATTTTAAATAAATTTATAAGAGCTTTTCTAGCAATCTGGGTATTTAATTTAATTTTATTCAATTTTAATTTTTACTTTATTTTATTTTAATTTTTTATTTTATTTTTCTGCTTACGAACTAGAGCTCCTAGACAGCTATACAGTTAATATTACTTTTAAGTCATCAATCAGAAATGAAGCATGATAGAAAAAAAAATAAAGTAGGTGAACTGAAAAATAAAATTCAATTTATAAGATTGTAATTTACCATGGGCTAGAGTAAACTGCATATTACAGTGGAGATATACACATTTTAAACATTGTTTAAGCAACTTGTATTGCTTTTTAATTTCATATTTTAGAGACTAATGAATATTGGAAATAAATACTGAGGCACCTGGGTAGCTCACCTGGTTAAGCATCTGACTTTGGCTCAGGGCATGATCTCACAGTTCGTGAGTTTGAGCCCGACATCAGGCTCTGTGCTGACAGCTCGGAGCCTGGAGCCTGCTTTGGATTCTGTGTCTCCCTCTCTCTCTGCCCCTTGCCTACTCACACTCTGTCTCTCTCTCTTAAAAATAAATAAACATTTAAAAAATAAAGAAAATAAGTAATTCTTTTGGTAATGCACACACACACATACATGCATATGTGGGTTACATTTTTATTTAAGTTTTATGCTTCCCTCCTCCGACTAAAACTGGCATCATGACATAAACTTGTTGGCTTATATAAAACTTTTAACAAATGGACAGTGCTTCTGTAGTTTGGTTTAAGTCAAGACCGAGATCAAAAAAGAATAAAGGGGATAGGAGAGGTGACAGGGGCTTAGCATATTTCAAAATCTCTTAAACCCAGAAATATACAAAAATTATGCATGGCAAAAATAGGTGAATTGTAAGAAAATAAGTATTTTACTCTCTACTGACATTATTCAGTTACAGAATTTATAAGGCACATTGAAGTACAGTTGAACACACTTGGAGATATTTTATGGATCATCACTCATGCTTTGGGAAGAACAAAGTGGGCTACCCCAAAGCTGATAGCCATCACCTGACATAAATAGTTTCCAACACAGTGTACTTATATGCAAGGGCACTTTAATGGTGAATTTTCACAAGTATTTAAAACTAAATATTAAACTATTTATTTACCAATTTATTATGTAGTATTAATATATATTTGGTCCTGGATAAGTTTACAAACTAGTGAATAGAAAGTTTATGGTGATATTATTTAAATTAATCAATCCATATGAATTCCTGTCCAATAAGATTAATTTTATGAAAATAATATTTTATTTGCTTGGAAACAACAAATATGACATTTCAAGTATGCTTCTGAAAAGCAAATGTTGACTTTTATTGTTACAAAATAGCAAAGCATTAAACCTTAAGATAATTACCATTATTTCATTTTTTAATAATTTTTAAATGTGTATTTATTTTTGAGAAGGGAGAGCACATGTGTGTATGTGAGTGGGAGGGGGCAGAGAGAGAGGGAGACAGAAGATCTGAAGCAGGCTCTGCCCTGTCAGCACAGAGCCGGATGCGGGGCTTGAATTCATAAACCGTGATATCTTGACCTGAGCTGAAGTCAGGTGCTTAACCAACTGAGCCACTCAGGTATTCCCATTATTTCATTTTTACTTAAAATCATCCCCAAATTTCCTACGTCTTGTAAGACGCACTATGTGCTATTATTTGTGCAAGTAAGCACACATATAAAACATACTACCTTAAGTTCAATCTGATCTAACACATTTTATGTTCTGGGTATGAGTCACCCACATAGGTGAATGATTTTATCTGTCTGGACTTCCATTCTCTCTATGTAAAATTAGGGCACGGAACTGAAGTCATTTCCAGCTCTCTACAATATACAATTTATTAAACATATAAACTCACAAGTCTGTACTTTCTCAACTTTTCATTCAATAACTAATGTTATCAATTCCTTATTTTCTCCTGCAAATACCTAGTAGTCTAATGTACTTTCATTTTGCACGTGATGCACACAATTTATGATTTATGTTATGTCATGGTTTTTGTAGTTTATTTCGGTAAAAAGAACTACTACCTGGTACTTGTTTGAACTTGGATAAAAATGACTAAATTTTTCTTTATAAAGTCAGGGATAGAAAATGTACTGCTGGGCTAAGACTAAGCATGAAAGATTCCATCTGAGAGGGACAATTTGTCAGAAAATTATGAGGAGGTACAAACAGAGGGCTATAATGGAAACAGTCTTGCAACATTAACTATATCATTCACTCTCATCAATTCTGTAATAAATCCACACACCACACTGAGAGGTGGTGCAGGCTGGATGGTTCTCCAGCAGGCAGGCCCTCACGGCCGGTACTCCCCCTCGATGTGACCATGGTGCCACTGAAAGCAGTGGCCCATCGTGGCTTGGGGGGCGGGGCACCATGATTCATGCACAGAGGGATTAATTGGGAAAATGGAACTGGCAGGTCCGAAAGGGAGACAAGAGCTGTAACCCTAAATCACCATCAGAGTGGTGTCTTCATGGCCAATTACTTACTCCTCAGCAAAATATAGTTTAAGCAGAGCAAAGCTTGGAACACAGTCACGAAACTGCCTTTATGAAAATCACTGCCTCTTTTATAAAGGTGCCATTAATAAGCACCAGTGCTCTATCCAGAAATTAAACCTCAGGCTCGCTCTGCCAAAATCAAAAGTGCAGGCATGTTCAGAACTCACAGAGGAATTTTTCACTGTTCTAATTACTGACTATGAGACACTAGGTATGTTTCCCCATTAAAATAATAAGAGTTTAGGGAATTGAGGTATCCTTGGTCCAACAGATTCAAATGTAATTGGCAAGCCATGATGTCATAGTTCTATATTTAATAGTGTTGTATGAATGCACTGAGGTAGATAGAGAAGTAAATCATTTACTGAAGAATACTGAACTCTTTAATTTTAATTTAAATTTGACAACATGAATGCAACGAAAGGTGGTGAAAAGAACATGAACTTTAAAACTGTGTAGCCCATGCTTCTAACCTTGCTCATCAATGTGACACTTGGGAAGTTTATAGAATTTCCCTAGGCTTGTGTGTCTTTCACTGTCAAAGGGGACAGAGTATCTACTCTGCAGAGTTGTTGTGAAATTCATTAAGGACTGGTCTATACAGCACATCATCTTGCTGAATACAAACTACATATTAAATAAATAAATATCTTAATTTCACTCTCCTATCTAGAGGTTATAGCCTAAGGTTATAATTCAGGATGTTATAAAAACAATTCAGAATACAATGTCTCAATCAGATAGTAATTTAAAACTCTGAACATAAAAGACGCTCAGAACATTTAGGACTAAAAACAGACATCCCCCTCTATCATCCACTTAATGTTAATTACAATTTTTTCCCCAAATTGTTCAAAAAGGAGATTAGCTCTCTCTGGTAAATGAGTCCCCACTTTAAGGTAATGCAGGTTTTCAAAAACAAACAAACAAAACAGCTAAAATAACTATGATGTTTGACAGCTGAACAGTTCCTCCTATAAGTTCTAAAAATACTTTTTTTATATCTGAGCATTAAATCGTAATTTCAAAAGAAATCTTTATTATCCCTTGATTGTCCTAAGGAAATAAAGCATTTTCTCTGATAAAATGTATCATATAAACCAGACTTAATTATAGGTCGACACCACAGACCATTTACAAATGAAGAAACTGGAGTTAGAAGGCTAAGTAACTTGCACAAGGTCATGCCGCTGACCAGCAGTGAGGGAGCCGGAACGTGAACCAGCCTGGTTGAAAGGCTCATGCTCTTAGCCTCTATGCATATGTTTAGCATGAACAAAATTATAAACACCGTCACTTACATTATTTATTTATGATTGCACATGGAATCAAGGTCCTTTCATCTTCCTAGGACAGTTTTAGACTCAACTTTAATAGAAAGAATTAAGTTCACCTACATGATGGCTGGAAGAACTGTGAAGCTGGAACAGCAGAAATGAGCAAGGGTAACAATACCAGCAAAGCCTTAGATGGCTGTCAGGATGTGCCAGGCATTTCTGAAGATCTGTCATTATGTTAATTGTTTTGATGTCTATAATAATCTCATGGAAAAAATTATAATGTATCCATTTGACAGAGTATGAAACTGAGCCATTGTTTAGATAACTTGCCAAAGGTGACACAGCTAATAACTGCCAAAAACAGGATTTGGGTTCAAAGTTCATTCTTTTCACCATGGCCTGACAAATGATGAGAGGTGTTTTGTCAGTACTGGCAGTCTAAGGAGATCCTGCTATCGACACCAATTTTTTACGGAAAAATACCACACTAGCAGGTAGGAGACACTCAAGTGTTTTCCCTGGTTATATAACACTTATGAATAAGAATAAATTCATTTGATGGTCTTAAGTGCTGCATATACAAAACTGTATGCAGGTTTTGAGAGGAATGAATGCTTACCAGAAAGAGTATAAGGTTCAGACTTTCTTAATTTTTTCCCAAATCTGATTGTGAGTCCGTGTTTTATAACAATGCTGTGAGAAAGACACATGACGGAACCCACATCCCCTACTTTTGCCCTTGTGGGCCACTTGAATAAAAACTATTGCCTTTTCTACTTTAGGCTGTTACTGACTCCCATCCTCTTTCTTTCAGTAACTGGACATTAGATTAAAATTAGTGTGTATTTTGTTTGTTGTGTTTATGTGTGTGTGTTTTTTTTAATCAAAGTAAAATCGGCAAATCGCAAGTATCCTACACCTAACGCCAAGTTGGATGAACAAATGTCTCTAGGAAATCTTGATGCTCCATTGATTTCAACTGTTCAGTGAAGAGGCATTTGGGCCGTTATGTGTGATTATCGTGAGCAGGCCCAGGCTCCACAGCAGCAGGCGCCTGCCCAAAAGAGGAAGTCAGGAAACACACAGTCATTTTCTCTCATGCCCGAAGGTCTGATTACTTTTTCTGGAGGGACCATAAACAAGTGATGGCACAAAAGTTCTGGGATTTGGTGGTAATATACAAGTAACTGCCAGCCTATGGCACCTCTTCATTACTGACAGATCTTGCCTCAGATATGATGAAGTAGGAAAGGATAGAAATAGAATATTTTTGGGGTGCTTGGGTGGCTCAGTCAGTTGAGTGACCGACTTCAGCTCAGGTCATGATCTCGCAGTCTGTGAGTTCGAGCCCCGCCTCGGGCTCTGTGCTGATGGCTCAGAGCCTGGAGCCTGCCTCAGATTCTGTGTCTCCCTCTCTGTGCCCCTTCCCCACTCATGCTCTGTCTCTGTCTCTGAAAAATGAATAAACGTTGAAAAATTAAAAAAAAAAAAAGAGTATTTTTACATAAAATACAAGGTTTGTTTTTTGTTTGTTTTTTTGTTTTGTCCATGAAAAAGAAAACACTAGGATTGTTACTGTAGTCACTCCTGAGGGAATAAGTCAGAACTAGTATTCAGAGCTTCAAGGGACTATATTTTTCCTGAAAAAACATCTTCTTACCTAAAGGCCTTGGGATTCTGGGAGAAAGTATGCTATGCTTGTCTTCCTGTTAGAGGAAGCTGGTCACCATGGCTGAAATATGTGAAAAGACCTGAGGAATGCCACTGTCTTAATGCGAGAGGGTGAGATTTCAGTTACAGACAAAAGCCTGGACATAAAAACAGAAACCAACTGGGATCTGAAGCAGTTTTACAGAAAGAACAAGTGGAAACATTAAGACATTCAATTTGAGGCTCCCTCTACTCAAAGTGAATCTCGACTTTTTAAAGTTACAAAAAAGTCAACCAAAAACAGTGTATCGCCACCTAGTAGGTGCCTGGCCATGCTACCAAGATAAATAAGACAATATAAAACCAGCTCTGCTCTTTGAGGAATCCCCGCGTTATTGGCACCAAAAGAGGGAAGATGAAGCCTTTTCCAAAGGCTCTGTCTCTGCTGTGTTTCTGGTAGGCCCATTTACCCATGTTCCATATTTTGTCTCTAAGTCAAAGAAGCTATGTTCCCACTTCAAGGGGGAAGCAAAAAAGTTAATCATTCTCTGGGTTTTGTCCTAGGCCCCAAACACCTGATAACATCTAAGACAAGCCAGACAAATCTGGGCTGATGCTGGCATCACTACCTCCACCTTTGGTAATTTGTGGAATAGTACCTATTCACCTGACACTCACCTTTGACTGGACCCTATCCTACACTCCTGGAGGAGCAGGTACCCTAGACCCTTTTCTAATACAAACCTCTGGCCCCAAGCACTGACGAGACTCATTCCTTTCTCCTTCTCCAGTCTCCTGGACACTCTCTCTGCTAATCTCTACCTGTCATTCACGCTGTTCAATAAACTGTTTTCAGTTTCTCTAGCTCACGTTTGATTTCTATCCTGCGTGAAGCCAACAATCTTCTTGGTTGATCCTGTGGGACCCTCTCCTGGGTTCTTGGACCCAGCCTGCCTGCATCAGGACTTGGGGGAAATTGGTAGAAGGAAAGAGTCTATATTGAGATGAACCATGATTATATATCTAATGCAACATAGTAAGTACTATCACAGAGATAAGATACACGAATAAAAAAAGATACAGGAATAAATCTGTCAGGAAGGGACCCCTAAACAAACCAATAAATAAGGAGGGTCTTTATCAGGTAGTTGGGTGTCAGATTTGTAGCTTAAGAAGTAACAATTTAGCTGGCACATCTCTGCTAAGAGGAGAGGAAAACAAAAGAAACCCTTACAGGGTGCTGGTGGTAATATAAGCTGATTCAATCCCTTTGGGGAAAACTGATTTAAAAGTCAGTATTTATAGACACACACTCAAGACTCTAGAACCTATAGAAAAACTCGTGTATGTGAGCAACCACAATTATCAACATATAAGAATGTTCAGAGGAACATTGTTTGTGAGAACAAATTAAATAACCAAAATCACTGAAAACAACTCAAAAAGAGGATTTATAAATAAAATAAATAAGGTATGTTCATTCAGTGAAATCTTCAGCAGTAATGAGTACATTGCAGTTACATACACTAACAGAGATAAATCTCGCAAGCATATTGTTAAGGTAAAACAGTATACAGTGTGAGGTTTATATGCACATATACATACATGCAACTAAATAAAAGCAAGAAAAACACTTAGGGTCATAGTTCTTTCTAGACATAGTTAGGGATTTATTTTTCCTGCTGGGTGATGGTGGCACAGGTGTTCATTTTATTGTTTATTATTGCTATTGCTACTATTATTAACGGTTCAAATATACATTACATGTATATTCTTTTGTAGGATAAAATATTTCATAATAAATAAACTAAAGTGTTAATAATGGCAATTCTCTGTATTACCGATACAGATAATCAAGATTGGCCCTGTCTCCCTCAAATGTTTGGGTTTAAATGCAGGGGCTTCAGGGAATTATTAAACTTGGTGTTCAGAACACGAAACTGGTTTTTCAATGTAGATGTTAATAAAAACCCCTCTACAGTCCACGGAACCATATTATGTGCTTATGAGACCTGAAACAGCAACAAAGAGACCTAGGACAACTCATAGTCTTTTTATCAATTCATCCCAGCTAGAGCAGGTTTTTGGAAGGGCACAAATCATTGTGAAGTGAAGAGTTAACTAGCTTTCAATGCAGGTAATGTTGAAGACAGATATTTATTCCACAAAAACATATTAAGAGCTAATTATCTGTCAGGCACTGTCCTCTGCCTTGGGAATACAACAATGCAAAAAGGGTCAAAAACCCTGAGCTCTATGAAGCTTATATTCTATCCATGGGGAAGTAAAAACAGACAATGAACATAGTCATATACAGAGAAACAATCTGTGATAAGCATGGTAAGGAGAGAAGAAAAAAGCAATGAAACATCAATTTCATATTTCATACTGAAGCTTCCCACACACCTGTATATGTCCATAGATTCTGGGTAAGAAATAAAATACATTTGGTGTGGGGACACAGCTTTGATAAATATAAGAACTGGCCAGATATACAGTGATAGAAACATTTATTCTGACCTCATGGTTCCATTGAAGAGTAAAATGAAGAAAACTGTGGAGTAACAAGTCTGGTGATGGACATACTAACAAATGATAGCGTACTACAAATGTACTTTAGCCATCTTAGGTAAATCAATAATGGCTATGGATGACATGCCACTGGGTTAATGATGAAGATAAAAAAAAAAAAAAGCAAAAACAAAAAACAAAAGAATAGTCACACGAGTGAGATGGGAATATGTGACAGTTCATTTACCAACGTAGTAGAGCACAGGACTGAATACTTAGCAAATGTGTGTTATTTCACACTTCCCAAAACTATCTTTTAGAGTTTTTAGCTGTAAAACGAGTAGGAGAGCAGAAAACCGAATACAGTGATATGTGTACTGTCTCTTAACTTTAGAAAGGTACACTAAAAGAAAAGAAAGTATGATAAAATATATCAGTAACTCTCTGGCCAATGGTCATAAACAGAAAGATATCTTAAAAATGTTAATAGTCTTAGAGACATATAATGATAATAATGTAGTAGAGATAATATTTGAAATAAAGGCAAATGGCAACTAAAGAAGACAAAGTGACTGCATAAGAATTTCTCTTACTTAGGGATGCCTGGGTGGCTCATTAGGTTAAGCCTCTGACTTTGGCTCGGGTCATGATCTCATGATTGGTGGGTTCAAGCCCCATGTCGGGCTCTGTGCTGACAGCTCAGAGCCGGAAAACTGCTTCAGATTCTGTGTCTCCCTTTCTCTTTGCTCCTCCCCCACTCATGTTCTGTCTCTCTCTCAAAAATAAATAAACATTAAAAAAAATTTTTAAATAAAAAATAATAAAAACAGAATTTCTCTTAACTTATTCTGATGTTTAGATATTAAAAGAAATATACATATATATATTACATAGAGAATGTATATCTATTTTAATAAAGATCTAGAATATTTATCTACATACAATATATATCCTAGATGTGACTATGTTAAGTTTATGTATGTGTATACTGTATGTGAATTTGTATATGTATATATACATAGGTGTGTACTTGTGTAGGAACATACGTATGTGTGTGTATGTGTATATTAGAACAAACCGTGCTCTGGATAAAATAATACATTCATGTCAGTTTGAAAGAACAGAACTAGTATCCCATGATTGGAGTAATATATGAGAGACTGCAACAAAATATCAAGATGTTAAATAGCAGTACAACTACCCAATGATTTAATGCGATGTTCTTTTTATCCAAAGTAGGGTTTAAGCAAAGGAGGGGTTTTATCCAAAGGAGGGTTTATCCAATTGAGGGTTCCCTCAATCTGAGTGACCAAACTGAGGGAATATACAGAGTGGCCTCTAGTAGTGTGTGGATGGCTGAACTAAAAATCTCTCAGGTTCTTTTTAATCCTAAAAGACTATGGTACTCAGCCCTACATCTTGTGGGACGTCCTTTCAACTAATATTCATCACACTGATCACAAGTTTCTAAGATTTTTTTCCCCAAATTGTTCAATTGATTGATTGTTCCAATTATTACCCATATCTGGGCATTCATGACCTCTCAGTCACAACATTCATGACTTTCCTCACCCTCTTTGCTTAATAAACGGCATTTATTTTCCCATTCTTCTTTTGATGGCTAGTTAACATAGCCAATCAAATGAAGTTGCAATTGAGGCCACCAACATTTACTTGGTACTCGTGATTAAAATGAATATTATGTCAATTTTCAATTTTTAAATACAGAACAAACTTATTTAGGATGAGCACTTGAGCCAAGAAAAGAATATTGCCTTATCAGGATGCCTAGATTCGACAGATCTTCTAAACTAGTCCATTTATATTGAACCACATAGCTATTGTACCAACCAACCAACCAACCAACCAACCAACAACAACAAAAACACGTAATTGTGTTATACTGATCTTGAGAGAATGAAGTTTCACAATCTCCTTCTACAAGTCATTCCTACATTTACCAACTCTCACAGACAGGAAATTGTAGTGTTTATCTGTCCTAAGCCTTTCACCCTGTAGTATAAACTAATTTCCGTTTTCTTGATTCTCTGCACCTGGGTATCTTAGCAGCTTTGTGATCTTATTTTCCACAAAATAAGAAACAGAATAAGGTCATATCAACCATACAGATCATGTATAATATTAGTCAGAATGATAGACTTCATGAAACATCATAAAACAGATTGGCAGCTACCCCTGCTGTGCAAAAACAAAACAAAACGAAACAAAACAAAACAAAACCACAATACTTTGGTAACAATAACGTGCCCAGTCTGCTGAAATAAAAGATGTTAACAGCCACGTATTTCCATGGATTGTATGGAAACAGTTATAAAGAAAGAGAAATACATTTTGTGTAAATCAGTAATACACCCCAAACAAATTTACACATCATTTACTACCTCTTATGATAATAGTATGGCAAATGGTGTCAGGTATTCACTTTAGAGATAGATACAATCATAATGAACCAGTGAAAACATAAAATTGATTTTGTTACTGGTCTAATATAAGAGGATTACAAATTATTTCACTTTTCAAATTCATACAACTTAATCTGGTGTGCCGTATTCAGAACTGCTAAACTCAGCAACTATTCAAGTAATGCAGAATTTCAGTAGACAATCATGAATTACTACATTGAGATGTAGAATATATTACCTTACAGAGATTATCTTGACTCAATAATTACTTCATGTTTCACTTACATGAATTATGTCACTTACATACAAATAGCTTCCGAGCCTGAAGAACACATAGCCTTCTATTTTGATTATTAAAAAAGTAACATTGTGAAAAGAAAGAAAGAAAGATCCATAAATAAATAAATAAATAAATAAATAAATAAATAAATAAATAAATATATAAATACCAAAACTCTTATGAAAATAAACTCCTTTTCATTATCCCCAGGAATATGTTGACATACATATTGGCCAGCTGAGGTTCAAATTAGATAGCACCACAGGTGACAGAAACCCTGAGGCCAGCATGGATCCTGAGGACAAAGGTGACTGTTTCAATTATTTCCCTTGAATGGCTTATCCAGCTTTGACCTCAGCATGAGGCAAGGTATTGGGAGCCTGATCCATGCAGCCATGTAATTATGCATTTAAGTTTATTTTCTTAATTAATTTAAATATGCTTGAGAAATATACAGGGCTTGAATCTGAAAGCCTGGTTACTGGATAGAAACAAGACTCCTGAAGTGAGAGAGTTGATCATAACTTTCATGAGTTTTAGAAAGATGCTCATTGGAAGAGATGATCAAATGTTTGAAATTTCAAATCTTGGAGAAAGTTATAGTCTTTATTTCTTTCAAAGTGATTTTTCTTTGTTTTGTTTTGTTAAGAAAAATGGGGTTAAAGAAATTGCTGTCAGCAACTGCTAAATTGACTGATAGTCAAAAACACATAAAAGAATCTTCAGAGTTATACACATTGCCCCTGATAATGTGGTAAAGGAATCATTAACGGAGCACGGACATTGGTAAGGGAGACAGGAGCAGAACTCAGAACAAAAAGAATAGGAGTAGAATTGGTATAATCTACGCCAAAATATTCCCAATTGTGGGGGTGGGGGACACTGAGCCAACTCTTGGGACAAAGGAACAGTTCAGATGTATTAACAGAGAGTCTCTTAAAGAAATAATTTGTCTAGTAGCCCCCAGTTCCACCTTTAGCCACCCACAGTCTCACAGACCTTGATCAGTGACCCTGAACACATGTCCATTGCTAGGATATAGTCATTTTCTCTAATCCTGGAACATACTGAGTTCTGCTCAACTTTTGCCTTTTTTTTTCTTTTTTTTTCTTCTACTTTTTGATGAATACCCTTCAAAATTTGCACCGTATCAGAGAAATGGAACCCTTGCTCAGCTCATTTTACTCCATGAACATATGCTCTTCTGTCATGATTTGTACAGTTATAGTTTTTCCTCTCCGGAAGGCTAGGCCACCTGCTTTCCCAGGGTCTTTGCACACAACTGCAGTGTCCTACACTATGGACAGATGCTGGGCTCATTTTCCCTTTTAAGATTTTGTTTCAAGTTAGAATTGCATGTTAGTGAACTCAGAAAGAAACTACTTTTGGCTAAGTCAATACACTGTAGAGTTTTTAAAAAAAAAGAAAAGAAAAGAAAAGAAAAGCAGTAGCAACAGCCCAGGACACAGAGATCAGTGAAGTTAAACAGCCAGCTTTATACTTGCCCCTGAGGACGCAGAGTTCTAAGGATTAACAGCAGTCTAGTCAGCAAGTGTAAGATACCTGCTTCAATGTGAAGATATCTGAAGTCTTTAAGCAAAGGCAGAAAGCTTTAAAGGCAGAGTCGAAAAATTTAAGAATTTAGCCAGAAAATATGAAGTGAGCTCAACTAGACTTTCCTGAAGTGCTAATTTTTCCCAGATAAGTCATGCTCATAGTTTTATTGTACACATACAAAATTAAAGCAAAATTCATTGATGAGTTATATAACTATTTTATATTATTACTTTTCATGAAAGAGTGATTTAATTTCTGGTTTTATATTTACCATGCTTGTGCTCCAAAAAATGAGATCACCATCTGGTGACAATTACATACATTGGTCCATGTGGCCCAGGAGAAATTCCTGAGTTTAGATTTGATCATGCAGTATGTTACACAGAAAGCATAGGGAGGAAGGTAAATACTCTGTGCAAAGTATTTTAAAGGTACTTGTGATATTTAATACTAATTTTAATATGAAATATCATCTCTAAACAACTCATTTCCTACATTACCAGGTTTAGCAAGCAATAGTTCAAGCTTATAGGTTGAAAGTTTTCTAACTTCCTAACTTGCTAATGAATTGGTGTTCTGTACTATCTCATGATCTCAATTTCCCATACTTAAATGGCAGATAGTAATATCATACATGTGTCACGGATACATACTGAATGTAGTCTTAAAATAATACATGAAAGTCTTTGGAATTTCAAGACACATACTAGTAAAGAATAAGAAAAATAACTTTCAATTAAAAAATAAAAATAACAGCACTGTATCGTCTTTGAACCAAAAGCAGTAGGTATAAAATCATGGTGGTACTTACCACGGTGAAATTCATCACTTTCAATATCCATATTGTCATGGCTAAGTTAACTATCATGGTAACCAACAGCAGAAGGACAAAGAAGTATAAGCACCTCTTTCGCCATCCATAAATCCCCACTGGGTAAAGTTGTGCATTCTCAGCCCTTGGCAGGTTGTTTTGTTGTGTTGCTAGTATGTATTGTTCTCGAGTCATCTGAAAAAAAAGAAGAAGAACAAAAGAAAGAAAAGAAACATTCAAAACTAAAACCAATGGGTTTTTTTTTGTTTTTATTTATTTATTTATTTGTTTGTTTGTTTGTTTGTTTCCTAGCATTTATTTTTTTTAATATGAAATTTATTGTCAAATTGGTTTCCATACAACACCCAGTGCCCATCCCAACAGGTGCCCTCCTCAATGCCCATCACCCACTTTCCTTCCCTCCCACCCCCATCAACTCTGTTTATTCTCAGTTTTTTAGAGCAATAGCACTGCTAGGAAATTACCCAAGGGATACAGGAGTGCTGATGCATAGGGGCACTTGCACCCCAATGTTTATGGCAGCACCTTCAACAATAGCCAAATTATGGAAAAGCCTAAATGTCCATCAAATGATGAATGGACAAAAATTGTGGTTTATAAACACAATGGAGTACTACGTGGCAATGAGAAAGAATGAAATATGGCCTTTTGTAGCAACGTGGAAGGAACTGGAGAGTGTGATGCTAAGTGAAATAAGTCATACATAGAAAGACAGATACTGTATGTTTTCACTCTTATGTGGATCCTGAGAAACTTAACATAAGACCATGGGGGGAGGAGCAGGGAAAAAAAAAAAGTTAGGGAGGGAGCCAAACCATAAGAGACTCTTAAAAAACTGTTTTTGTTTTTTTTTTAAACCAAAAGATACAACATACCTACAGATGGGTAGTAAGTGTTCAAAGAACTATTGCTGTGTATTGAAAATTAAATAATTAAATTAAAATTGATTAAAATCTTACAAAATGCCTCCTATCACATCATTGATGCTGCATTTTAGAGCTGTTCAACTAGCTGTGGTATTTCTAAGATGTATATTATTTTCAGTCAGATTTGCCCAATTCTAACAGTAACCTTTTCTCTGGAGAGTGATGATGGTGCAGCTCTACTTCTTGGTGTCTATAACCTAAAATTCAATGCACATCCCAGTTACTCTTGGAATAAGTGTCATCTGTTTCTTGGGGTAGATAGAGACCAACTGTATCTCAACATTTCTGTACCTTTATCTAAAAATACAGGGTATCAGTGGCTCAGTGTATATGTTTTAGTAAAATGTAAGTGCATTTGAAAGAACCAATGGGAAGAAAATACACTTTCATTTAGAATTATATAGATTTAGCTCTTTGGTTAGTGCTTTTACTTAGAACTTTGTTGGTTATTTATTTTAGTTGTATTTCAATGAGTTCTCAAAATAAAATTGATCTCTAAAAAACACAAAACACTACACTGTACTATCTAATTATATAATATTATATAAAATATTGATATATGCAGAAGTCAATTCTGGAAAAGGGGAGGTGGTATTCCTTGGTAATGTATAAATTTAGGTTTGATGTTAATTCTTTCAAAAGGCTAATCCGTTATTTTCTGCCCGATACAACCAAGAAGTATGGTTAAGAAAAGTCAAAGAATATGTACTAGGTATACAATTTTTAGAATAAAATATTTATTACCTGAGGGATAAAAAATAATTTTTATAAAATATAATTTTCTCTAAGGCAATAAGTTTTTTTTAGTTTAGTGTTTTTTCTCCTTAGGTCTTTTCAGAATTCTCTTATTGTGTATGTCCATTAGACAATTACTACAACGGAAATAATGCTGAATAAATACACCAAAATAAAAACAGCATCAGTGAAGAATTATAATTACCTGTCAAGTAATATAAAAAATACAGTTATATCTCATCGCATTGTGCTTCACTGTATTGTGCTTTGCAGATTCTGTGCTATTGACAAATTGAAGATTTGTGGCAATGCTGAGTTAAGCAAGTCAATCGGTGACTTTTTCCAACAGCATTTGTTCATTTTAAATCTGTGTCTTACATTTTAGTAATTCTCACAATATTTCAAACTTTCATTATTATATCTGTTGTAGTGATCTATGCCCAGTGATTCTGATGTGACTAATAATTGTTTTGGCACCATGAACGACACCCATATAAGATGATGGCTTAATTGATAACTGTGTGTTTTGACTGTTCCACCGAGTGGCCATTCCCTCTCTGTCCCCTTTTCCTCAGGCCTGCCTTTTACCTGAGATAGAACAACACTGAAATTAGGCCAACTAAAAACCCTACAATGATTTGTTGTGATGCACACCAGATACTATATGGAAGTGTTGAATCACTGTATTATAGACCTGAAACTGATATTATACTGGATGTTAACTAACTGGAATTTAAATAAAAACTTAACAAACACACAAAAAACCCTGCAATGACCTCTAAGTGTTCAAGTGAAAGGAAGAGTTGCATGTCTCACTTTAAATCAAAAGCTAGAAATGATTAAGTTTAGTGACAAAGCCTTGTCTTCTTGGGCCAAACAATTATCCAAGACGTGAATACAAAGAAACAGTTCTTGAAGGGAATGAAAGTGCCACTCACTCAAACACATGAGGATAAGAAAGCAAAATAGCCTTACTGTTGATATAGAGAAAGTCTTAGTGTCTGGACAAAAAAAATCAAACCAGCCACAACATTACTTTAAGCCAAAGCCTAACCCAGAGCAAGGCCCTAACTCTTCAATTCTACGAGGGCTGAGGGAGGTGAGGAACCTGCAGAAGACAAGGTGAAGCTAACAGAGGTTGGATCATGAGGTATAAATACAAAAGCCATTTCCAAACACAAAAGCCTGCAAGGTGAAAGGCCATGTGATGACGTAGAATCTGCAGCACATTCCAGAACTAACTAAGATAAGTCATGAAGAGGGCTACACTCAACAAAAAATTTTCAGTGGAGATGGAGTAGGCTTCTACTGGAAGAAGATACTAGGAGTTTTATATCTAAAGGAGAAGTCAAAGCCTGCCTTCCAAAGCTTCAAATGACTCTCTTGTCAGGGACAAATGCGTCTGAAGACTTCAAGTTGAGACCAGTGCTCCTGTAGCCTTCCAAAATTCCTAGGGCCCTAAAGAATTATGTTCAATCCACTCTGCAAATGCTCTACAAATTGAAAAACAAAGCCTGGAGGGTAGCGTATCTGTTTACAACATGGTTTAGTGACTATTTTAAGTCCCCCGTTGAGAACTATTGCTCACGAAAAGATTATTTTCAAAGTATTACTACTCACTGCCAATACACTTGGTCATCCAAGTGCTCTGATGAAGAGGTACAATCAGATTAATGTTGTTTTCATGCCTGATCCATTCTGCAGTCCATGGATCAATGAGTAATTCTGACTTTCAGGTAGAAATACATTTCATAAGGCTAGGTGCCATAGACAGTGATTCTTCTGATGGATCTGGGCAAAATAAAATGAAAACCCGGAAAGGATTCACTATTCTAAATACCATTAAGAACATTCACGATTCATGAGATGAGGTCCAAATATCAACATAGACAGGAGCTTGGAAGAAGTGGCTTCCAACCCTCATGGATGACTTTGAGAGGTACCTGACTACAGTGGAGGAAGAAACTGCAGATGTGGTGGAAAGAGCAAGAGAACGAGGATTAGATCAGGGACTGAATCCGGGCAATCTCAAGATCAAACCTGAATGAATGAGGGGTTGCTTCTTATGTTTATGGATGAACAAAGAAAGTGGTTTCCTGAGATGGAATCTATTCCTGATAAAGATGCTGTGAAGATTGTTGAAATGACAACAAAAGAGTTAGACAATTACATAAACTTAGTTGATAAGCAGCAGCAGGGTTTGTGAGGATCGACTCCAATTGTGAGAGAAGTTTTACTGCGGATAAAGTGCTATCAAACAGCATGGCATGCTACAGAGAAATCATTTGTGAAAGGAAGAGTCAACTGATGCAACAAACTTCAGTGTTGTCTTATTTTAAGAAACTGCCACAGCTACCCTAACCTTCAGCAACCACCACCAGGAGCAGTCAGCAGTCATCAACCTCTATGACTCTTCACCACCAAAAAGATCACAACTCACTATAAGCTCAGGCGATGTTTAGCATATTTTAGCAAAAAAGTATTTTTTTCCTTGGGGTATGTACCTTGTTCTCTTACACATAATGTTGGTGCACACTTAATAGACTACAGTATAATAGTTTAAACATAACTTTTATATGCACTGGAAACCAAAAAAAATTATTTGATTCTCTTCTTAAAAATATTTGCTTTATGTGGTGGTCTAGAACAGAACCTGCAATATATCTGAGGGGTGCCTATATATGTTATAGAAAATATGTACCACAAGAGTATAAGTATTAGTGTTCATTGAACCAATCCTACTCTAAGTAAAATGTGGAACCATATATTGATAAATGCTAACATCCAATTTTTTTGTTTTTTTCCCAATTTTGTTTTTATTTTAGAGCTCTAACTAGAAATTATATTGATGCGGTGTTATTTTGCTTTATTTTTTAAATGAAGAGTACTATCATTAATAGAGTAAAAATTCTTGTATATGTTAAATCAGAATTTTGGATGAATTAGAGGTGGTAATACTAGATAATCAAGAGCAAATTATTTCATGATATAAAGAATTACTTGTTTGCTTACTGTCATTTTTATTGAGGTTAATATTTCATGTTTCCTTGAGACTAGTGAAAATCTTTAGTCCTTACTGAGATTCCTATTTAGAGGGGAGATACACAACATATTAACTGCTGTGTACTATAAGTGTTATAAGAGATGTCAGCAGACCAGGGGGATTTACTTTGCCTAAGGATTGCGGTGGAGATTTTATAGTTCCAACAACAGTTATGACTACAAAATAGAAAATGTATTATAAGAAGAAGATGAAAGGAACTCTAGGGACCACCACCACTGAAGGAAAGACTAAGGAAGGGACTAAGGAAAGGAAGCACATAGATGTAGGAAGACAGCAGGAGAGAGCACAAGCCTGGCTATGCCTGATTGGCCAGCAGGAGACCTCCTCGTATAGCTTGTCTGGGAAAAAGGCACAAATGCTATCACTACTTAGATCATGCATTGCTTTTCATCTCATATTAAAGCAACGTTCTTCCTTAGAATATTCTATTTCTACAAATTCTAGTTAGACATGAAGGTGAGAAGGTGAGATTAATGTGCCTTCGAAAAGAAGTGAGAACTTAGCTAAGTCTCTGAAATAAAACAAACACAAATCACAGAGGAAATGGTCTTTCAAGCAATAACATTTTTTTTTTTTTGGTAAAGCAATAGAAATTCTGTACCTACATCAAAGCCACTAACTATTTTGTAAAGCAAATGGAATAACAAAAGGGTGAGAGAAAAGGTTGTTAAGAACACATAAAAATCTGTTATTTAAAGCTATTTTTATCATCTCAAAAAATTCAATGTTGTTTTCTTAAAGATGAGATTAACACTATTACTTTATAAATCTTCTTTATCACAAAATACTTTTTAGAGTATCCAAGCTGCAAAAAGACAAGCATAGAGTTTGCTTTAAAAAAACTTCATTTTTGGGGTGGTGCCTGGGTGGCTAAGTTCGTTTTCATTCAGATAGTGATCTCAGAGTCTATGAGATTGAGCCCTGCATCGGGCTCTGAGCTGACAGCACAGAGCCTGCTTGGGATTCTCTCTCTCCCTTTCTCTCTGCCCCTCCTCCACTCTCTCACGCGGGCACTCTGTCTCTTTCCCAAATTAAACGAATAAATGTTTTAAAAAAAAAAAATTCATTTTCTCTTAAACCTCACAGACCTGTTTTTTTTTTTTTTAAGATCACAAAACCTTTCAGTAGCCGTTACATTAAAGTAGTAGCACTAGCGGGGCGCCTGGGTGGCATAGTCGGTTAAGCGTCCGACTTCAGCCAGGTCACGATCTCGCGGTCCGTGAGTTCGAGCCCCGCGTCAGGCTCTGGGCTGATGGCTCAGAGCCTGGAGCCTGTTTCCGATTCTGTGTCTCCCTCTCTCTCTACCCCTCCCCTGTTCATGCTCTGTCTCTCTCTGTCCCAAAAATAAATAAACGTTGAAAAAAAATTTTTTTAAAGTAGTAGTACTAGCAAAGAAGAATAACAATGTACTCTGAGAGATTAAGCAAACTATCCTAGATTTGAAACTTTTACAGCCTTTGTCTAAAATGGTAAATGTTGATCCATTTTCAAGTATTAAAAATATCCTGAAATATCTTGGTTCCCTAGGCATTCTGAGAATTCTACAAACAAAATAGAAAATCGTTTCCCTAAATGATATCGCCATTCTAAAGTAATCAAACAAATGTACACTTTGCAGAGATGCTTATTTTCTCAGATCAGCAAAATGGATTTCCTAAGAGAGAAAAAGGATGATTACGATTTTCTAAGAGGAAACATCACCTCACTGAGGTGTCACTCTGGCTAAGTCTTCTCTACTTTCCTGTGCAATATGAATTCAACATCCTACTTTGCAGTATGCTCTTTGCGATTATTTTGGTTTTCAAGGTTCTGTACAGTATTCCTGGCTTCTTAAAGGAATTAGGACCTTCTTCATCTTAGTTTTTCACACATATATCAGGTCTACAAAACATTTATTAGGATCAAATAACTTATAAGACCCAGTGTTCCCTTAGTTAATACCAAAGAAGTCTTCAGCCTTCTTGGATCAAGATGTCTATCAGCATTCACATTAAGGTAAATGCACTTACTTGTGTTGGCCTGAAATCCAGGAAAGGACTTATTTAAATTTGGACTTTGTGCTTTATTTACAAAGAAACATACTTTCAAAATCCTGATAATATGAATAAAATGTCTGGCATGATTTTATGAGGTTAAATGAAAGATGCATTGGCAAATAGAATTAGACTTTGTGAATTTTTCAATATTTTTCTCCAATATTTCTGTCCAATATTTTTCTCTGGTTTACAGAAAGGGTTATTTTGTTCAGTAAGTTTAATAACACATAATAAAAATCTAGACAAGAATGAATTAATCTGGACTGACCTAACCATGGTTCATCACTAATAATCTAGCCCTGGGGAATTCTGGTGAAGTCTACTCAGCTAGAAATGTGAGAGAAATTAACTAGAGTAGCAGAGACCATTTGCTATTATTCCCTTGCCTCACAGAAGGGGATAACAATAAGAGAAATACAATAATATAATAGGTATATAGGTAATATAATATTAAATAGTGATAGATGCTAAGAATAGGCATGGTGATATATTGGAGGAGTCTCCTTTAAAAATGGTAGAAAGATGTCAGCAGTGAAAAGAGAATGCCTCACAAAGAAAGTGACTCCTGACATGAAACTAAAATGATGAAAATCTAGGAAGAGAGTTAAAAGAGGTCTCTTGAGTATTCAAAGCCCTAATTACAGTAGGCTAAGGAGAAGATCGAAAATGAGGAAGTGGAGAAAGTGAGTTCAGACCATTTTTGAGGGGGAATGAAAAGCAAAGAAAAGGGATTTCAGATGAGAGTCTGGAGTCCAGTGTTGGAGTATTAATCAGGGGGCAGGGCCAGTCTACACACAGGTTATGAGCTAGAGAATGGAAAAGAAAGGAGGACACTTAACATAGGGCCAATAGTTGAGGGGACAAAGCTGAGATCCAGAGATGAGCTGTGCATTCTCAGTGAGGTGGAGATTGAAAAACTAGTGACAATGACAGAAGATGAGCCAAGCTAGGCTCCAGAAAGTGACAGACACAGGTTAGAGTTAGCCTAATCCCATGAGAATCACTCTTAGTCCTATTACTCTAGTATTCTGACTCACATCAGCATATGCAAAACTGAAAGGGGCTGTGTTGTGGTTCAAGTCCACAGGTACCTGGCTTGGGGACATGTGGCAAAAAGACCTGCTTCCTTCCTTCACAGAAAACTTCTGCAGAAGCTCCATGACCACAAACTTGCTCCATATGGATTTCACTGTGTGGGACCTAGAATGTATGTTTGTATGTACCACCATCTTCTTGCCGACAATAGTCTTCGCCCTCTTTCAGTGAGGTTTTATCATTTATTTTCTAAAACTGGGAGTGGAAACAGGAGGGCATCTGTTAGACATGGCATCTTACTGGATAGACAGGAAAGGCTAAAGAAAATGTGACCTCTGCTAATATTCATGAGAACAGAGAAAGAAAAGAAGATGTTAAGGGAGAGTACAATGCATAAGGTAATTATTTTAAATTGGTGTTGGTTAAATTAAGGGTAGAAATAAAATCTATTAATGGAATGCCCTGTTTTATGTCTTGTAAGGGAGAAATATTGTCTGAAAGATGACCAGGTGATCCCACTACATGACTGTATACTCAGGACGCTAAAAGGGAGGGAGTTTGAACAACTTAAAAATGGCCTCAAGAAGTGAGAAGCATGGAGGTAAGTTGTGCAACAAAGCTTTTTAAGATCTGAGTTTTACCACAAGTAGAAAAAGGACTCTCAAACTGCACAAATGCTTGAGGACATTAGAAAGTTAGTTCAAGTCCAAGTATTGAGAACTTCTTTTCTCCAGTCCAGATTCTGCCACTAAATTGTCTGATGATACAGCTCGAAAGAGAACCCAGTTTTACATTGGAAATGATATATCTGATATAGTTGTTTTTTAGATATCATATTGGACAGTTTTATACTACTACTCACATAAACACTGGATATAATGCAGAGATGTAAGCACATAGACTGGAAGGAAATAGCAAATTATTTATCTCACGCACTAATTTGATGCCTTAAAATCAAAATGTAAAATGAGCATCCAATTTCCGCTCAGCCCTGGCCCATGTATTCCCTGTTATAGGACATATGAATATAAAACAAATGCCTCCTGGAAAGTAAGCTGGATAATTTGGGAAATTTCTTTTAATTTCTGATTATGGAGCTGGTACTTGGTACAGTTAAGTAGCAATAATCAACAGTCATATAACCATAAAAATTGAATCTTGGTTCCAAAACCTCTTAACCTGCTCAATGGGAATAGCTTATATTCTAGGAGGAGTGGTAAATCATGTTGGTGTCACTGTTCATTAAGTGCTGATCATGTTAGATTTAACATTACAGCTGTCTGTTATTTGTTCAGACAAGGGATGGGGGACAAGCAACTAAATGAAGTCTCAGATTTATGTGCCAAGTTGCAATCCCAGCCTGGCCATTCTATTCTGTGCGTCCAAGGGCAAGTCACTTAGCCTTTCTCTGCCCCAGTTTCCTCAGCTCTCAAATGAGTATTACACTGACTTG
Organism: Herpailurus yagouaroundi; assembly: GCF_014898765.1. Lineage (NCBI taxonomy): Eukaryota > Metazoa > Chordata > Mammalia > Carnivora > Felidae > Herpailurus > Herpailurus yagouaroundi. The sequence continues at coordinate 23,748,014 of NW_024412412.1, read as the reverse complement.
CATAAGAGCAATATGGGAGTAGGAAAGTAGGATGTTAGAGTGCCATTTTCATTTTAAATGGCAAAAATACTCATTTTAAAACTTTATTTTCTACCTCCTTAGCTAGTGATCACCTACGTAAGGGCTATATGAGTATTTATATTAGAATTAATTTTCAAAGATATGATCGAAATCTCATTTAAAAATAAAAATGGTTGAAGTGTTCAAATGATATGTTTTGAATTTTACAAAGCAGAAAGGCATTTTATTTTCTGTTCCCAGAAAATGAGTCTCTAAACAGCTACTAACGTTGAGAGAGATTGAAAACAATACAGCAAAGTCCACTTACCATGGCAATTTAAATGTCTCCCTGTCTATGACACTTAATTCTCACAGGCATTTTCCAACAAGGCGGTAGTTAAATTTTGCCATTTAAGAAAAATGTCCATTTTAAATGGCTTTTTTTTCCCCAGTTGGTTTATGGAAAATGCTGTAGTCAGTTTTTTCAGCCTGGAAAAGAAGCGGCCAGCAACTGAATTTCAAGAATGATGAAAGATATGGGAGTCCAATGGGCTGCCTCTTGAGATAGGAAATAGAATAGCATTCTAGTCAAGCCTGACAAAACAAAGAAACCTGAATAGGCATTAAAAAAGAAACACATTCCCAGATGAATAAAAGTTCTATAAAAATGTGGACATGTAAAGAGAGAATTATCAGTGACCCAATAGGCATTCCTAGCTTTGTTGACGTAGTTTATGCGTCCCCAAATTATATGCTTTTGTATAGGAAAAGTTCCTCGTATCTAATTGGCTGAAAAGTCAATTCACAGCTTTTGGCAATTCACAGCTTTTGAGGCATAGACTTAGATTTAGGTTGCTAACGCCGAAGTAACTCATTCCTCTGATCCCCTCATGTGCTAATAATAATAAACAATAAGAATAAAAACTTAGCCATTAAAACAATTGTGAAGGAGGTTGACAAGTCTTTTGCTCACTGACAGATACATCAACACTAAGAGCTAGAACAACAGACAGTCATGAGCACCAATGACATTAAGATTTACAAGCATGACGGGGCCACTGGCAAGCACCACCACACATACGGCAGGAGAAAGAGGAAAATCTTGAAGGAAAACTTCACCAGAAACACAGCTGGGGGCTTTAGGTGGGAAAGCGGAGAGCCCACACTAATTAAATTAATAAGGAAACCATGGTTTAAAGAATACTAAGAGAATCAGAGAAAGATTAAGGGTTACTGACTTGTATTTTAACAACACGTAGAAAAACAAAACGAGCATTAAGAAGATAAAGTAGGGCCTCCGTGGCCTTGTTGATTGATTGGAAAACACCAGGGTTTATGAACCATCTCGCAAACAAATTTCAAAACACTCCATTGAAAGTCTTTTTTCCCCACTTGGACAACTTTAGTTACATTTTACCAGATTCAAGTATATAAATTTTAGTCAAACTTCTTTTGATATAAAATTTTCCAACTCTTAAGAAAAGTGTTCTGCTTGGGGTTTTCTCACTTTTGGAGATAAGGAAAAGAAGACATTCATAACAATATGTTTTGTTTTAGAATGCTCTGCTTTAAATGTATCCAATACAGATGACCTTTTAAAGATCGATATAATCTAACCAACACAAGTTTTTTATTCCTGGCATAACTTAATCTTGACTGCCTAGATAAAGACAAAGCAGTTGGGCCAATAATTGGGCTTCAACTCTGTGAATTGCTGAATTTTTAAAAGGAAAATAAATGGTAAGACACACTTTTGATGTACCAAGCTGGGGGCAGAGAGGAAATGCAGACCAGCTCAACATCCAAAGACAAGGAGGGACATAAACAGAAGCCTGGAACATCATCATGAAGTGGTGCCAATATGAGAAGGTATCTCCGTCAGTGCTGGATGGGTGACCCACTGAGGCCTGCCCCTGATCTTACAACTCTCTCCCTGGTGAATCTCAGGAGAACATAGGCCAGAAGAGCTGAATGTTTCATCCACCATTGCTCAGACTAGCCTTGGACGGGCACATGTATAGGTCATGAATATAAGATGACTTTCCACCACAGGTGGAAAATGAAGAGAGAAGTGAACTAGTGGCACTATCTCCTTTGGTTTACGTACTACAAACCAGCCTTTTTCTAGTACTAGTGTTAAGAAACTAAGGTTATTGACTAGCTATTGTTACCTGAGGAGCCTGATAGAGGATATACGTTGCACTCTCTTTTCTGTTGTTTTATGGTTGTTTCTTGTCTCAGCTTATGAGGAAGTAGCAGAATATGCCACCCCAAAATGGTATACTTTGACATACTGATTATTTTTAGCTGTAGGCACTTGAAAATAGCCAGTACAAGAGGATTTCTCCAAACACCTCTCATCTGCCTAAAGAGAGATCCTCCAGAAGAAACTCCCTTGTCATTGATGCCATCCCCAGGTATTTCATCAACCTGGGAAGATTGACTCTTGTCATAGGAGAGAAGAGAAGTCAACATCATACCCAGACACCTTGGTCACAAGCTATCACATCTCCCATCTATTCTTCTAAGGGCCCATTCATCTTTCCTAAAAATAATTTCCTCTCCCCTAAGACACCTACATTCCACTCCCCTTTCCCTACTAAGATGGTACTTTAGTCTGAATTCTAAGCTGTCTCTTTGGGTTACTCATTATTCTATGGATATCACCCACATATGCATGAGGTATACAAGTTAATAAACATCTGGGTTTTTTGTTTTTTTCATTTTTGTTGCTATTAATCTTTTATTACAGGATCCTTAACCAAGAACACATAGGGTAGAGGAAAACTTATTTTTCTTCCTTTACACTCACAGTAAGATTATAAACTCCTTTGATTACATTTTTATAGTCACCTTAGCATCAAACACCATAAGGTTTGCTATAAATCATACAAAAAGATTAATAGGCACTCTACTTAAAACTTACTCCATGCTAGGCATTGTGCTGGTAATTGTTGTTAAAGCTAAAACCAAATTAACTTTTATTTTAACTCAGAAAAGAGGGCACTTTGGGAATCATAATGGTACCATTTAGTACATTACTGTTACATCCATGAACTTCATTAAATAATTCAATAAATATTTGTTGACTCTATGGATGCATGAATATATACAGAAATCATATAATTCAGACAGTTACCTATTTACCTAAGTTACCTAGTTACCTATTTAGGGAGCACAGTGAGAGTGGAATTATATTTAATTCAAAATAATATCATACAATGCCATATATATATGTATATATATACATACATATACATATATATTGTGTATATATACACACACATATACATATATATTGTGTATATATACATATATATAATATATATATATTCTTTTTTTCCATTTGGGAATTGGAAAAGTTGCAGCCATTTCATGCCCTTGATTGGACTAGATGATATCATGTGGCTGGTAATGGTGGCTCTTTGAAATAACATTCTTCAAAGACATATCTCTAATATTAACTCCATCATTGTGCCCCTGTTTTATTGATCATGGCACAATATTTTAAGTCATTATAGCTAAAAAAAATAAAAATAAAAATACATTAAAAAGATAAAATCTATTGATGCTTAGATCCCATGATTCTTTTGGGGGGGGCATGTAGTTCCACTTTTATATCTCACATTTTTCACATATATCTGTATCAGTTCTCATTGCCAGCATTTCTCACGTCATGACAAGATTACTTTAAAGTTTTCCAACTTCTGCCTTAATTCTTGCCTCTAATGCTTAGTTTTGAGGAACATATCCCCAAAGCATAACGGTCAATTTATTTATATATCTAACAAAAATTAATTTAACACTGTCTACACACAAGGCATCTTTCTAGAATCTAACCATGCAGCAGGGAAGATAAACACAAATTCCTGCCTTCATGGGATTTATGTTCTCGAGCTGCGCACAAAGAACAAGCAAAAATAAATAAAACATACAGTGAGAGAGTAGCAAGCAGCTAAGTACTGCAAGAAAGGAGGATAATGAAAACGTATGCTGCCATTTAGAAAAGGTAACCTGTTAAAGCCTCATTGGAAACACAACTTTTTTAAAAGTTTATTTATTTATTTTGAGAAAGAGACAGAGCCTGTGAGCTGGGCAGGGGCAGAGCGAGAGGGAGAGAGAATCCAAAACCAGCTCCACACCATCAGTTCAGAGCCCAAGCGGGGCTCTAACCTATGAACCGTGAGATCATGACCTGAGCCAAAATCAAGAGTCGAAAGCTCCACCAACTGAGCCCCAGAAAACCAAATACTGAGTCATGTCCACAAGAACATGAAGAGGGGAGCTATGTCTCCATCAAGGTAAGAGCATTTCAGAGAGGAAAGAACTTGACTGTCATGTTCTGGGTCTAGCAGTGGGGGCAGGAGTAGAGAGATTGAATGTCAAGTGAAGACAGAGAAATAGGAGAGGCAGAGTTCCACAGAGCATTGGAGAGTTTGTTTTCTATTCAAATCTCATTTTTTTTCTGAGCCAGGCATTCTGTAACTATGTCATATGAAATAGCATGGTTTACCCCTCTATCTTCATTGTTTCCCTCTCCCTGGTCCATGTGTCTGCACAGAACCTTTCTCCACTTAGTAGTAAATTATTTTTTTTAACGTTTATTTATTTTTGAGACAGAGAGAGACAGAGCATGAACGGGGGAGGGTCAGAGAGAAGTAGACACAGATTCTGAAACAGGCTCCAGGCTCTGAGCTATCAGCACAGAGCCTGACGCGGGGCTCGAACTCACGCACCGTGAGATCATGACCTGAGCCGAAGTCGGCCGCTTAACCGACTGAGCCACCCAGGCGCCCCACTTAGTAGTAAATTAAATATTCATCTGTTGTTGTTTTTTTTTTGGGGGGGGCACCTCCTATAGAAGAGAAGCCATAGGAGGACAGGGACTTTGAGATGTTTGTTGCTTTAATTCCTTCAAGGAGAAACATAGGTGTGCAAAGCATTTACTGAACAAACAAATATTCTGTGGCTGCCATTTGTCCAATGATAGTGTCCGGCATTCAGCAGATGTTCAAAAAGATCTGAATAAACCAATTTGTTCTTCCTTCATTTCTGAGGTGTGTGTTCTTCAAGGTCAGAGGAGGACATCCATGAAGTTTTAAATTTTGACAGTGTTCTTGCCATACACTATCTATGTAACTCTAAACATGAATTTGAGTCATCTCCTTATCTACAAATCGACAGTAAATTGACCTACCTTTAAAACATATTCTAAAGATTAAATAATACAATATGTAGTAACTTATGTAAAATATAAATATGTATTGATTCTTAGAGCTTTTCCTTCCTTAACCCACTATCTGCCAGTGAATATATTTTCTGTGAAAAAATTATATCATTTTAGAATTTATGAAGAAATCGATATATTTGCTTTTACTGATTAAAAACATCAGTAAAATGATAAAAAAATGGATATTATAGAATTTGGAAACATAACTTAATACCCCAATTTGTTTTAGAAAACAAGGGAAAAATAGTAATTTGAATAAGAGGCTATGTTATAGAACCCGCTTACTTTCAACCCCCATCTGTCTCCCAGCTTTTAAAAATTATAGTTTTTTTCCCTTCATTTTTACTTGGTAATTTGAATTGGAAAAAAAAAAAAAGAAACTTCCCATTGTTTAATATATTTGAAATGAATAGAAGTGAAACAGTGATAGAAAAATGGCTTCCTATACAGAAACAAAATAATCTTACAGAGATTAAATGAAAGAAACTAAATACTTCCTTTGCATAATAAGATCAATCCTTATCTTCTCAGGTACAAAAAAAAATGGTTTAAAAAATTACTTACTGGGGTGCCTGGGTAGCTCAGTTCGTTAAGCGTCTAACTTTGGCTCAGGTCATGATCTCACAGTTCGTGAATTCACGCCCCGCCTAGGAGCATGCCTTGGATCCTCTCTCTCCCTCTCTCTCTGCCCCACCCCCTTTCTCTCTCTCAAAAATAAAGATAAACATCAAAAAAATATATATATATATTATTTATTGTAATAATTTTGCTGTAACCAAACCAAGAAATCACCCTTCCAAATGAAGGATTGCAAAATATGCCACACAAAATATGCCACCTTAGCATATAGATACATTGAGCTTAGGCATCTGAAAACCAGCAAATGCAGGGAGAGGCTTTTGCTGAACTCCTCTCATCTACCTAAAGAGAAGTCCTCCAAAGAAACTCCCTTGTCATAAATTCTCTCCCTGGGAGTATCATCAAGCAGGGAGGGCGGACTCCTCTAACATGTAAGGAGAACAGAAGTTGATATCACACCCAGACACACATTGCCACAAAGGATCACACCTCTCATTTATTCTTCTAAGGGCCCATTCATCTCATCTAAAAAATTTTCTCTCCTCTAAGAGGCCCATATTCCACTCCCCTTTCCTTATTACGATGGCATTTAAGTCTGAATTCTATGCCACCTTTTGGTTATTCATTTTTCCTGGTTATCTCCTACGTATAAATGAGTCATACATGTTAATAAATTTCTGCGTGTTGGGTTTTGTTGTTGTTGCTGCTGTTGTTTTGTTAATCTGTCCTTTATTACGGGGCCTCAGCCAAGAACTCACAGGGGTAAGTGGAAAGTTATCTTTGCTCCCCTACACTTATGAATACCTGTCCTTGGGGCAGGAAACCAGCTAGCTGCACAGATCTCACTGTTGTGTTCCCATCCCTGTCTCCTCTGTGTGGCAAACAAAGTGCTTTCTCCAAAGTTTGCACAGAGACTTGCTTCCAGGCTCTCCCAATGTATAAGTTGTTTTCTGATTGCATTTTACAAAATTATCTTTTTAAGCTTCATTTTCTTAAGAGATCTGGAGAGCTATATTCCAGGCCAGCATACTTAATTTAGACCTCAACCTGATGATCTGAAAAGGCCTTGGCCATATTATGAATTAGTGACCTGTGCAAATTGCATTTAAGTGGTTTGAAAACACCCATTTTACAATCAAGAAACAGTAGAGATGGGGAGTTTAACTAGATGAATATAAAACAAAATTGTTTAAAAGCATGTCAATTGCTAGCTCTAAGAATAACTGAATATATTAATATCCAAGGTGATCCTTCCTATTTTATTTACTTGTTTGTTTATTCACTTATTTATTATTGTACAGAGTACTTTAGAAAAGGTAGGCTAGGATGGATAGGAAAAGAAGCAATAATAAAAATCACCTAATTATATAAAACACTTTAAAATTTGTATTTGAATGAGTGAAAATCAGCATGTCAAAATTCATTTGAAACATTATACAGATTTAATGATAAACTACAAAGTGCTTATTCACTATATTACTTCTACGGTACAGCACTAAGGTAAAATTAATGCATGTTCTAGTGCCATTTGCAGAATTTTGCATTTTCACAGTACGTTAGTGCTCCCTACCAGATACGTTTATGCCCCGTTTACATTTGGATATATTCCTAAACTAAAAGGCTAAGTGCTTCTATTTAATCTAAAAATGGGGAGCAAAATGAAGCAATTTATTTTTTTCATACTTGCCCAAATTACTTTCTATAACAAAATGAAAAAGATTCCTTTTCTGTTAAAAAAAAAAGAACTGCATATTTAAACGTCGTATGATCCTTCATTCAAGGGGAAGAAAGGAAATTAACAATAATGCTAACAGCAAACAACAGCATAGATTATCCTATGCCAGACACAAGTGCCCAGTTAATTCACTTAATCCTAACTGCAACCCAGAAAACAAAGCTGTTATTATTATCGTTTTTTATAAGATAAGGAAAATGAGGCCCAGAAAGGTTAGGAAATTTCCCCAAGAGCTATTAGGAGCAAGAGTTGGTAAGGGTAAGAAATATAAGCATCTTCTGAACCCTAAACTCATTTTCTCAGCCACACCCTACACTGCCTATGGGCCAAGCATTGAGTCAGCCCTTCCATATGTTACTCCGTTCATTCATGAATGCAGTTAACTCAATCAAAGTCAATCTTACAAGTCCCATTTTAGTAATTAATAATCTGAAGCACCAAAAAGTCAACGTACTCGAAGTCCCGCAAATGAGTAAAACATTGATTTTTGGATTCAGGTTTATGGATTAATATGGGAGCTTTTTGTTGCTGTTTTTATTTCCTTAACTACATCACACTACTTCCCCAGCAAATATTTACTAAGTACCCATTACATGCAAAACATTTTAAATACTTTAAATATACACCACACTGTCTTTAGCACCCATAAACCAATAAAGTAAATGAATGTGCTTCTCCTAATGTGAGATTTACTACTGTCTTGAATGGCAAGTGTAATTTCAGATAGTAAAGAAATATGCCATGAAACATCTTTGATTCACATAAACAGAAATCTATTCTTGCTTATATTTGTTTCCAAGCTTTCTTAGTGCATCAGAAAGTCTTCTTTATGCTAGCAGGCATGTTAACTAATTTCTAGCCGCCCTTTCAAAAAAGAAAAAAAAAAGGGGGAATTAGAGATGTTTTCAGCTAAACAGTGTCTCTCTAGTTGGGATGCAATAACTGTGTTTTTTTGTTGTTCTTGCTACTATGTTCAACCTTTTCTGTCAACTTCTGGCAGGAGAAAATGGCCATATCTTTCCTGTTATCTTTTGGCAAGCGAGACTGGTTTCCAACCTACTGTATCAGTTTAAATCTTTCTTTAAAAAGAGGCCTAAGTAGAGACAGGGAGTCAATTTAAAACATAATATTCAACACACAGCATATGTAGTATACGAATACAGGGAAAAATAATGAAGCTTTAAGAAGTGGCTAATGTTTAGAAGACACCATTAGTTTCTAAACACTAATGTTTAGAAAACACAACACTTTTCTTTTAGAAAAGAAGTGTCTCACTCGGTTCTCTGCAAATTAACTGGGCTAACTCTGCAAAGGTGAATTCCCTTGAACTGGAAGAAGAGAGCAGACACTGGATGCCTGCAAGGCAATTTACCAGAGGATCCATGCATGCACTGGAGGGGACGGTGGGGGAGGCACTTAGTTTTTGAAGCTCCAGGGAGCTCTGGGTCCAACAGGAACAGTCCAAGAACTTGTGGTATGTTTCATCTGAGTAAAAGATGCTCCAGGAATTTGATGGCGGGAATGTCACTCTCTAATAGCATCTCGGGTGGCTTTGCAGAAGCATTTGATGAGGGCTTTCTGTAACCTTTAAGCTTTTAAGAAATGAAGAATAGACCAGGATGGTGGCATTTCAGGCAAAGAAAAGGCAAGGAGCAAGAATGCAAAACCTATAAAGTGCCTCTGAGGAATCTTGAGCAGCAGAGAAAAATATGAAAGTAACTCAACAGCCAACATATCAAAAACATGATAAATGAAAATAGATATTTAAAAATAGAAGAGGAGACTCTGCGGTTATATTTATAAAAAATAACTTTGTTTTCTCAGAGTATTATAGCAGCCTTATCAGGACACTGACTCGTTTTTCTTATTTCCATTAAACTTATTTTATGCTTCAAATGGAAATAAAATCATATTAATGAGTGAAGGGTAGAAATAAAATTTTGTGAACTAGTAAAAGCAGTGTTTACCTTATCAGATACCGGTATTCATGATAAAGCTATATTCAACTTGGGTAGGGCCAATTCAAGGAAAGAAAAACAGACCACTGAAATAGAATAGAAATTCCAGAAATGGACCCAGAGGTGCAGTTCACTTGAAGTTACTGAGAACATCAAGTGTGTGGAAAATATGGTTTTCTTATAACTCTCAAAAATAGGGATTCTCAAAAACTGCTAGTGGGGGGTATGAATTGGTACCTCACTTTGGAATTTAAAAAGTATCTGTTCAACTGAAGATGTGCATGCTCGTTATCCCAGAATTTCCCTTATACCTGCTACAGAAACCCCAGAACTTAGAAAGAATAAAACATTTTCACAGGTGCTCCTGTTACACTAGATATTTTTAAAAATTTCATAAATGCCCATTAAGACAGAAATGTATATATAAAATCAACATATTTAAAAACAGAACAACAAAGCAATTAAAATGAGTTGACCTACACGTATTAACTTTCAGGAACCACAAAAAAATATAATGTTAAATGACAAAAACAAACAATACCCCACCAACATATACATATAGACGTATTCATACAAACACACAAGTTATGTTCACATGCATCATCAGCAGAAATATAAAAACCTTTCAAAGAAGCATCTAAGCCTATTTCAGGACACTTATAACCTCCCCCTTCTGCATGTGTGAACTTGGACATAAGATGTGTGCTCCAGAAAATTTCCCATTAGACAAGATGGATGACAATCTGCCTAGGGTTTGTTTTAAGCCATATGTAGCCGTATGTTGAAAATGTATTAGGCAGATAAAAGTGAAAAACAGGATGAGAGAAAAAATCTGAAAGGAGAAGAAGACTGAAATTCGTAATCAAGACAAGAGCCGGGAAGACCCAGGTACCGTACAAGGAAAGCTGTGTTGCGTAACGAGAGGACAAGAACTAACATTTAAGGATAAGGTGGCTGAGGTAATTTTTAGGAATGGAATGTTCATTGTTCACCTGCACATATAAAAAGTGGCAAAACTGAACCTGAACTAAATTTCCCTTAGGAACTTAATTGTCCTTGAGATGCATTCCAGCAGACGGTCTGCTGGAAGCAGTGAGCTGAACACTCTTGTTTAAAACCATAGGCATGCTTTCATGCACCCGTGCTTTACAATCTTTTCTGTTTGTTTGTTTGTTTGTTTGTGTAACAAATTTATAGAGCAATAGGACACAGATCAGCAATAGGACACAGAACCATCCGACTTCAGTGGAAGAACTTTTGGGTCCGAAACATGAGCAGACGCACACACCACGAGCATGGTGGTGGTCCAACACATCATCCATCATTCTCTCAGCTTTTGAGTTTGCTGATACAAATAAGACAGCAATACGGTCCTCTCAATGTAAGAAGGAGGGTGAAGGGTGAGACATGATGAATCATCCGTACTCATTAGATTACCCAGGAGAGAATTCATTTAAAGACGCATCACCATAAAAGCACCCCATGAAACTTAAGTAGCAAGGATTAACATACTTCAGATTTAACCATATTAAAAAATCTCAAGTAATACTTAAAAAATGAAGTTTCAAATTGAAATGGTATATTGATTTCTTAAGATTTCCAATTGCTGGGGCACCTGAGTGGCTCAGTCGGGTGGGCATTCAACTTTGGCTCAGGTCATGATCTCGGGATCCATGAGTTCGAGCCCCACGTCGGGCTCTGTGGCTGACAGCTCAGAACCTGGAGCCTGCTTCAGATTCTGTTCTCCCTCTCTCTGATCCTCCCCCACTCACACTCTGCCTCATTGTCTCTCTCAAAAATAAGTAAACATTAAAAAAAATATTTCCAATTGCCAAAAGAAATATTTCAATAAGGGCTGGATATATAATTTTTTTTTCATTTTTTTCTTGATCCAACCTTTAACATTATTAATTCCACAACTACTGTATGCACATTGAGAAATAAACATACCATTCTCAATAATAAATTGAAATGATGTTCAACATTCAACCTTCCAATCTGCCTACAATAAAATAATACAAAATGGTTTTCTGAATTTCACGAACTGGGTAAAATTCTACATATCCTGTATAGTCAAATAGGCTATGTTTTATTGAAAGATCACATTGTATTCACTTATTTATTTCCAGGACCAAACTGTGCCTGACCCATGTAAATATTTAAAAAACCTCAGTGAATAAGTGAGAAAATGCATTAAAAAAGTATGATTAAAAAAAAAAAAACCCAACTGCATTGAGGTATACTTGACATATAAAATTGTAAAATATTCATTGTTCATCCTAGTGATTCGATATACATACACACTGTGAAAGGACTTTCTCCCATCTAGTTAATTACACATTCACACAGCCATATCATCTCATGTGTGTGCGGTGTATGTATGTGCATATTCTTTTTCGGTAAGAACATTAAAATACTATGCTCTTGCAAATTTCAACTATACAACATAGCGTAATCAACTGTACTCACCATGTTTTTACATTAGGTCCTCAGATCTTATTCATCTTATAGCTAAAAATTTGTACCCTTTTACTACATCACCCACTCTCAGCTCCTAGGAAACATCTTTCTACTCTCTGTTTCTATGAGTTAGGTATTTTTACCCTTCTGTTTCTATTTTCAGCAGAATGATCTTGATATGCACTATAGTAAAGTAAACTATGCGGCACATAAGGGGACTGGAAAATTATGACAGAGTTTCATACGTTTCCTTGCATACATTTCTTTGGTATTGGTTTACCAATACTACACTTTCAACACTGCTACCTGTTGTATTGAATTTGAGTGGCAATGGGAGAAACAATATACATTTTTGAAAAATATGTGTAGATTTGGTAACAGAGAAATGGTGCAGGACTGATGACAAATAAAACTAATTTATAGTCAGTAGGTAACAGCTAGGTAGGAAGTTCCACTGAGTCACCACCTGTGAGAACCCTTTCCCCAGCCACATGGAGACCTCTGGCACCCACCCTAGGGAGAGAGAGAGGGGTACTCTGGTGCCCACCAGTTACCAGCAGACCAGCCAGCCATAGAGCCTGCTCTCTACTCCTCTGCCTCGTCCCTTTGCCTGGGACCCCTCGAGTTGGGGCCTTACCTAAAACGTAGTATCGCGTTTTCTCTAGCCATGTGACTAAAGAACAAAAGAGAATTATTCTTCCAAAATTTCAGTGCAACGGTAACTGTATATTATTACTTCACTCAAAAACAGTTTGGGAGACTCAGAGAGAGTGAATATAATTTAGTGAGAGTTAAAATTCATATGTAGAAGTGTTAAAATGGTTGATGAATTCTTGGAGACATAGGAGGTCCATTTTAGTAAATTCAACAATGAATAAGGAGGTAGATGATTCTAATTTTGGCAAATTTCTTCAAAGAGATTCATGAATAAATTGAATAAAATTTTGATTCATTAGCCCATAAAAGAAACAAATAGGGTTTATAAGGGTCTAGCATATTTATTAAGACTTTGTATTCAAAAGGAATATGCAAAACTTAATCCTTACTAAATAATATTCCATTTGTGAATTTATTGCTGTTAAATTAACTTTTATTGCTGAATATTTTCGCATGAACTTTTTTCTTATTCTGCCACTTGCTTTATGATATAGAAAGGATACATTCTTCACATTTTGAAAAAGTTTTCTAGATTTAATACCAACAATTAAGTGATCTTTGCCTTTATTCCCACCTCTAGCAATATCATTATTTACACATAGCAAGGTCACAGAAGACATTTAAATAATTAATTTTGGTTTGTTCCCCAGCAATGGGAAGAGGAAGGGAAGTATTTAGAAACGAGGCCAACTCAACATCTTTTATTTATATGCTATTAGCTAAAATGTCAATAACCAATTCTACCAAAGTCATCTCAAATATAGAATGCTTTACTTAAATGAACCACCCCCATCAAAATACAAAAGAGTAAATGTGTATAAATATGTTTAGGCATTTAAAAAATAAAAAATTGGATGGTACACGCATTAAATTATCAAACTGCATGTTCTCATTTGTCTTTTCCTTTTTAAAAAAAAATGTAATGTTTATTTATTTTTGAGAGAGAGAGAGAGAGAGAGAGACAGCATGACTTGGGGAGGGGCAGAGAGAGATAGAGACAGAGAGACAGAGAGGTAGACACAGAATCTTAAGCAGGCCCCAGGCTCTGAGTGGCCCCCACAGAGCAAGATACGGGGCTCAAACTCATGGGCCTTGAAATCATGACCTGAGCCAAAGTTGGATGCTTAACCGACTGAGCCACCAAGGTACCCCTCATTCTTGTTTTCCTACTCCATGCTGAGCCAATGTTGCACACCCTACAACCTTAAAACTCTATCAGGCATTATGTCTGGCACATTTTTTTAAAAAGGCATAGTATGAGACTCTTGCACTGGGTATAAACTGAAGTATTTCACAGCTTTTTAACATTATTAAAGTTAGCGAAACTTAGGGAAAATCACATCAAATAGAGCACTATGAGAGTATGCAGTTTACTAAGAAAGTGGATTTCTACCAAACGCTTATTTACTTCCTTCATATCCTATATATTCAGTTTTGTTCAACTGCCTCAATATGCTGTTTCTGAGGTAGTTTGATTAATGAGGATTCTGGACAAAGGAAATTAGTTGAAATTTAGGGAGTGATGAGAGAGTAGAAGAGGGTAATATAGTAAATACATGGATTTTTATACTGTAGGCACAAGAATTTTGTTATGGTTTCCTTTCTACATGTGTAGTTCAGACACAGTTCTGCATCTAGGTAGATAAATGGCTTAAAAATTCTTACAAGTTGCCCTGAATCTAAGCAGACTTTATGTATGACAGACAGTGATTTGGTTTCATACGAGTATTTTTGTTCCATTGAGTGCTGTGGTTGTGAAGTTATTTAAGGTACAGTTAACCATGAATGGTTCTGAAGCAATGCAGGTCTGTTTGGAAGAAGATTTACTCACACATAGCCTGTTTCACTAATACCCAACACAAAGACAGTATGAAGCAAAGATCCTGGAGAAGAACAGGCCTCATAAGAAATCACAAACGCACAACGTTCAGCAAAGTGTGGAAAACAAAGGCAGGAGCAGTCAAAGAGCAAAATGAATAAACTTTATGAAAAGACTATCCAGGGCAATAACTGTCAAAAACAGAAAGCTTATCTAATCTATCAGAATGCTTTTGAATACCAATACCAGAACAGGTCTTCGAATTAAAGGCTAATTTCAATTATAAATTTTCACTTACCTGAACAAGTTTCAAGACAACCAATTTTGAAGTTTAAAAAAGTTAATGGAAGGGTCCTTACAAGAGAACGACACTAAAAATTAATCTAGAAATAAGAAGTTGCAAACCTACTCAGTGTATTAAAATCATTTTTATGATGATTATCTGAAGAAATATTTAGAGGATAATGGTAGTATAAATTAATAAATATACAAATAAACTGACAAATAAATGGCAGTAGAAAGAAGATTAAATTTCCCTAATCTGGGGAAGGAAACAGACATCCAAATCCAGGAGGCACAGAGAACTCCCATCAAAATCAACAAAAGCAGGCCAACACCAATACATATCTTAGTAAAATTTGCAAAACTCAGAGATAAGGAAAGAATCCCAGAGCATCAAGGGGAAAGAAATTCGTAACCTACAAGGGGAGACAAATAATGTTAACAGCAGATCTATCCACAGAAACTTGGCAGGCCAGAAGAGAGTGGCATGAAATATGATCATATTTACACAGAAAAAAAAAAAAAAAACAGGTAGTGCAAGGTGATTTCTCAGAAAGCAGTTACATTGATCACTAAATGGATTATAATAAAATAATTCGAAGTTTAAAAATTGTGGAGAAATTCCTTGATAAATAATTATCTTCAGTGTTCACAAAAAATGGGCTTAAAAAAGCTGTAAGAGATGTTTAATGTGGGAATGGTGAATTGGTTACCCCACATGTGTCCATTCTGATCAATCTATAGTAGTTGCTGGGGGAGATGGATGTAAGAGATCTCCTAGGCTTTGGGGAAGAAAGGCAGTGATTGCAGAAGGACTCACTGGAGCACAGTATACTCATTTTTAGCACCCTTTCTCTCTCTTATTTAAAAATGTTTACTTATTTATTTTGAGAAAGACAGAGTGTGTGCAAATGGGCGGGGGCAGAGAGAGAGGGAGAAAGCGAGAACCCCAAGCAGGCTTCCCTGCTTCCAGTGTGGAGCCCGACGCTGGGCTCAATCTCATGAATCTGAGCTGAACCTGAGCTGAAATCAAGAGTTGGACCCTAAAGGGACTCAGGCACCCAGGCGCCCCCACCCTTTCTCTTTTTTGAAGATGCAGCAAATTGAACGTTAACACTGTAATTTCAAAAGTCAATTCCTTTCTTGAGAATCACATCCACTGTACCATACCAGTACACATACTCTGTGAGACACTCTCCTCTACAACAGTGACATTTCAAGGCCACGAAATGAGTTATTTCATACATTTGTTACTAATTTTTTTTTTAAAGTACTCAGTGTGCATTGCTGACTGAATATATTAGAATCCAAGTACATAATAAACTTCCAATGCCCACAGCATGAGGCAACAGCCTCATGGATAAAAACACAGAATGAACGACACTAGTTCTTCCAGAGACAAAACAGAATCACTCAGTTCTGAGTAATGTAACTTCACAGTCCTAATAGCTGCACCATGAGTTACCATTCTTTATTAAAGACAAAAAGCAAAACATGTCCTACAATTCTCCAACCAGTCAATTATGCCAGGGCACTCGGAAAAGGGCTGAAGATCCTAAAAAGCAAAGGGAAATAAGTGAACAAAAAGCAAAGCTAGACTACTTCAAAAAAAACCTTCAATTAATCAGATTTTGCTTTTCCTATCTTCTTAGAAAAGTAGTGTATATATATTTACATATACAAAAACATATACATATAAAATAATATAAAATCATATATTTTAAGGTCTATCATTTCAGATAAAACTTTCCCGAAAGTCATGAAAAACCTTTTGTGAATAATTTGTCCTTAATATTTTTCAGAGAGGAAAATTTCAAATATTCATCACTAAGCATGCCTATCATCTATATTCAGCTACCATCTCCAAATTCTCTAGCTTTCTTTCCAAAATAATTTATATGCAAAATAATTACATAATAATTTTCAAGCCAAAATAATTATAAAATATAACCTGTATCAATTAAATAATGTAGTTTAATTTACTTAGGACTTTTTTTTCCTTTTAAAAACTTTTCTATTTTGAAGTATGTATACATGTAACATTTCCTAAATTATTTCTGTAACAGGCAGGGGATTAAATACAACAATGTATTTATGTTGTTTTTCTGAACCTATTCTTTATTTTAAGGAGTTCACAACTTATTTGAATATTTAAATTTTAATATGAGGTGCAGATACAGTCCAAGTGTGGACCACAGAGCACATACATTTATGTGGCAGATGTGGGAAGAACCATCAGGTGTTAGATTTGGAGAAGGAGATAGGTTAGAAACAAGCATTGAAATTCACATGGGACTTGACTGTGGGATTTGACTTTCAGGAGGAGACGAAATGCGATCTGCAGGAGGCCCAAAGCCCAGACAACAAGTGAAAGTCAAGGAAGCTGGAATAAGCAAGTTACAGGTATGTGGGAAGTGGGCTGAAAATTAGTATGCATTTATTTTCATGATGTGGATTTGGGTTAAATCTTGAAGAACTTCTATTTTAGGCAATAAGTTTAAATCTTTTGATAAAAATAATACATGTGTAAAGGAAAATACTGGAGGAATTGAAGCTAGTGAGTACACAGATGTGATTAATGTACTATGACCATTAATATGGGGAAAGGGAATAGGAGGACAGGTGAGAAATCGTGATATATGGAAACAGGATAATTGCAAAACATTAGGTTATGAAGTAAAGTGATTGTAAGGAAAGATAGGAAAAGTAAAAATAAAAGCTATGGCTCTTTAGAGCCAACACCATGCCAAATTTCTTTTTTTCCACAGTATCTAGAACAGTGTCTAGAATATAGAATTCCATAGTACGTAAAAAAAAAAAAAAAAAAAAAAAAGAAAGAAAGGAAAGAGGCAGACAGGTAAAAAGTTATTAAACACACACTCTGTAGAGATCGGGTTAGGCAATTTCATGTACAATATTCGTTGCATGATCATCATAATTGATTACTCACTTTTACATAAAGAAACAGATTAATAAGGTGAGAGAATTTACTCAAAGTCATTTGGCAAGCAAATTATAAGAGTTAAACTAATAACTAAATTCGCACAAATCTTGAGCACAGGTTCTTTCCACCACTTTGGGCTACAGAAAATAGAAAAATTCTAACCCACTTGAGTTATAATGTGAGGACACTTAAAGGTCACATAATAAATATGAAAGTATTTTTAAAAGGTCAAAACTTAAGTGATCTCCTGACCTGAGATAATTTCTACCAGTAAACATTAGTTTTAGTTATGGTAACAAGAAAAATGTTAGGAATATTTAACGTAAGTATTTAGTGTACATTTCAAAAGGAAATCAAACATTCTTTGGTTTATACAGTTGTTTTCCCCATTCAAATATAAAAACCTCAAAGAGTGCTTGTGTTTGTATTTAGACTAGCATTATTCATCTTAAAACCATAACTGTGGCATCACAAATATTCAACAACATTTTTGAAGAAATAAAACTTTAAAATATCTAATTTTGTTTTACCTTTGAAGTTCTGAAAATGATGAGTTAATTCCCAGTCTCCTGGCTATTTTTTCATATTTTTATTGTGGACCACTATACTATAATACATTATGATTCCTGTATTATGCAGATTATATCCCTCCAAAGGTTGCAATATTCATGACTGTTAAGAGAATGGACAGGGAACCAAGGCAAAACAAACAAACAAACAAGAACTTTTAACATTTAGTTATTTATTTATTGAGAGACAATGAGAGAGTGCGAGTGGGGGAGGGGCCGAGAGAGAGAGAGAGAGAGAGACAGACAGACAGACAGACAGACAGACAGACAGAATCAGAAGCAGGATCTAAGCTCTGAGCAGGACCTGATGCGGGGCTTGAACTCACAAACCTTTTAGCTCAAATCTCAACAGTTAGCAAAGAAGTGCATATTTTTCTTGATAATTGATATTTAAAAGTTAATTAAAATGTTTACTGCCAGAAACTAGAATTCAATGCAAGAGGAAAAAGAAAAAAAAAAAAAAAAGCAAAGGAGTCACATGGCTGTCCGTTCTGTATACTAGCAAACACAAGTATTCCAAAAGAACTTAAATCTCCCTCAGCCAACCAAACGTAAAATAGTAAAACTGACCACAGGGTTGTTTTCATTTAATTTTTCTCAGACAACAAAATCTTGTTAAGTCCTCATAAATGCAAAGTGATGTGTTTGTTGTTAGGCAAAGCAAAGCTTTTCGCTTTGAAGTACAGTACCTCTCAAAGTCTAATGATGGTGATCAGTATGGCATACTAGAGTTGTATTAGAAAAAATGTTACTATTGTAATTTATTTTTAAAAGGTTATATTCCGAGCATTATGTATAATACTATGTCTGAAAAATATTTTTCTTCATATTATTCCTTAGAGATCCAATTTCATCAAACGTTATTAAGATGGGAGGTAATGAAAATGGAAAATTTTGACCCAAGTTATTTCCTGATGATTACTTGCTCAAATTACCAAGGATACAAGGTCATATCTTTATACCATGTAGAATAAACTTGTTAAAATACACAGTTTACAAAATCAAATTTTCTATAAATTTTCTTTAATTTTTTTTTTTTTTTTTTTTTTTTTTTTTTTTTTTTTTTTTGAGGGAGAGAGAGTGAGAGCACAAGCAGGAAAGGGACAGAGAGAGAAGGAGAGAGAGAGTCTTAAGTAGGCTCCATGCCCAGCACATAGCCCTTCACAGGGCTCCATCTCATGACTGGGACATGACCTGAGCAAAGATCAAGAGTTGGTTGCTTAGCTGACTGAGCCACCCTGCTGCTCCTAACCTTGCCTAATTCTTAAATGGATAATAATAATAAAAAAAAAAAACTGTGATTTTTATTTTTCATTTTGTTAAAATTGAGAAAGTGATTCTTAAAATTGGGCATTCGCATTAAACACTTCATATATGAAATCTCTTAAATACAACACTTGTGTTTCAGATACATTCATCATTTCATACGAGACTTACAAATGATTACTAAATGATAATGGAGTTCAAATCAAAAGGGCATAGGAAGATTTTCTTTCAAACGTCATGGCCTTTAAAAAAAATATTTCATAACAAAAAAGAGAACAGAAAACATTACAGAATACATGCAATGACTATGATAAAAAAAAAAATCACCAGCATATGCATTTGGAGTTAATAAAACAAAAAGAACCAACAATAAGCTGTACAAGAAGGAAGTCAAAAGCAATCTGTACTCAGTTTGCAAAAGCAGAAGACTTTCAAAATATCAAACCAGCAGCTCCTCCGTTATACTTCAACAATTATAAAAGTAGGCTTTTAGCTACTTAGCACTGTGGAAACAACTGCTTCTTAAGATATGCCTACAATTTGCTTATATTTTTTATTAATTTTTTAACTGTGTCATTTTAATTAGCCACAGAGGGACAGTCTTATAAAAGTATATCTTAGATCTTGCAGCTAGCAATAGAACAGATGCAAGATGTACCCAATCCAGTAGGAAGCAGATTTAATCCTTCATTACTTGTCAGTGTCTTAGTCACTGATGTTTTGATGATATTGGACTCAATGTACAGTCCGTAAATCGATAAAATTGGAAAAAAAGTCTTCTTTTTTACCTGTCCAAAACAACAATACTAAAATCATCCAGGAAGTAGTTTTGCTATTTGGATTTGCCAAAGTTATTGTGTTATAGATTTACTGGTTAAGTTTGTGAGAGACTCAAAATGATATCCACTGCTCCCTTGTCAATTTTATCGACTACTTCACAGATCAAATCTTTGTGGTTCCTGGATTTAAACAAAGATGCTTAGAAAATTGGGTGATAATACTGTAAATTTACATATGGGATGTATGCATGCAGTGTGTGTGTATTTAAATCATAAATAATGTCAAAAGATAAAACTGTACAATAACATCACATCAGACAAAACTGAGTTTCACCATGACTGGCATGGCCAATATTTCACAGGGAAATCTTGAGCAAACCACTTGATCTCTTTAAACTTCAATATTTTTCTCCAAATTTTATTTGTAAAATTGAGGAGGTATAACTAATCCCCAAACCTTAACAAATACATATTATTATACATAGTACTATTATTTGATTTAAATTTGAAGGGGCAGAGGTAGAATTTCTTCTAACAAAGCATAATTATAAATGTTCATAAGAGACTAGAGAAAAAGAAAAAACATACAGTCTAGTCTAGTCTATAGGAATATGCTGATGGAAAATTATATATAGCTATCTATCTATCCATATATATGGATATATATATGGATAAATTTTGAAATAAATTATCCAACTCCCTCATTTTATACATGTGGAAATTGAGGCAAGGAAGAAATCTTCCACAATTTGCCCAACTGAATTTGGCCCTGACATAACTTAAAACCAATGTTCCAGTGTGGTGTTCTTTTTTGATACTTGTGATTCCGATCACCTAGATTTAAGAGCTATCTCGTGATTACAATGGCCATCTCATTGGTTGCTGGAGTTGATACAACTTCGTGTGTGCCTTCCCAAACACATGAGGAACCTCTTTCATAAAAATGTACTACCACACAATAAGAATCGAGCATTTCCATATTCCTACTTTACTCAATGAGTATCTTATGTTATACATTCCTTGAATCCAAGAAGTATCACTTAACTAATCTCTAGTAGGACAGTGATTAATAAATGACCAGGAATAATATAGGATGAGAAGTAATAATTTCCTTAATTTGCAAACAAGAGATCAAGAAAAAAAAATGATAAAGGAGTTAAAAAAGAGAGAACAATTACTACTGTTTTGGTAAACCAGGAAGGGTTTCCTACAAGATGTAAGGGATAAATTTAAATATTTTTTTTACATTTATTTATTTTTGAGAGACATAGACAAAGCGTGAGCAGGGGACGGGAAGAGAGAGAGAGGAAGACACAGAATCCAAAGCAGGCTCCAGGCTCTGAGCTGTCAGCACAGAGCCTGACGCGGGGCTCGACCCCACGAACTATGAGATCACGACCTGAGCTGAAGTCAGGCACCCAGCTGACTGAGCCACCCAGGCGCCCCAAGGGATAAGTTTTAATTGGTCAGGAAATATTGTTTTCCATGTCCCATTATGTGCACAGCACTGTGATGTGCACTATGAGAGATTACTAAGGAGATAAAAAAAAATGATCATTTTACTCAATATGACAAGCATCTTTAAAATTAGACTTTTAGGGGCGCTTGGGTGGCGCAGTCGGTTAAGCGTCTGGCTTCAGCCAGGTCACGATCTCGCGCTCCGTGAGTTCGAGCCCCGCGTCGGGCTCTGGGCTGATGGCTCAGAGCCTGGAGCCTGTTTCCAATTCTGTGTCTCCCTCTCTCTCTGCCCCTCCCCCGTTCATGCTCTGTCTCTCTCTGTCCCAAAAATAAATAAATGTTGAAAAAAAATTTAAAATTAGACTTTTATTCATTCTTTCATTCTTTATTCTACTTTTATTCTTTTTCTATTATTTTCATAGTTCAAATAGTGAGCCAGAGTTTGTTTTAAAGTATTTGTGTGTGTGAAAATGGAACACATAGCGAAACCATTAAAATCTCCTATTCAGTAGTCTGTTCTCTTTGTAGAGAGAATTCCATACAAACACAACACACAGTGCTTTATGTAACACTATATCGTTTTTCACAAATATTGTGACATCACTATCTCTAGATTAAGATTCAAGGATTTATTCAATGTTGTACAATAGTAAATAAGAAATAGAAACTACACACCACAAAGTCATCTGATAAATTTCATGCCCTATTTAATTAATGCATATTTTCTCTCTACATGAATAATAACTGAATAAATAAAAGGAATATAATTATTTTCATAATGTCAAATGAAATCCCTATCAAATTGGAACTCTGTGATCATGGTCCCCTCTTTTTTACAAGTTTCAGCTGTTTCCCTAACTCCCCTGAGGACTGCAAGGCAGGTCTATTTTCAAAGTAAACATAACGTTTTACTAAAATCCCTAATTTTAATAATCCAGGCTCCCCTTAGGTAAACCAGTTGATAGGTTATTCCTCTATTTCATATTATAATACTGACATACTGAGCTTTTATATATTCCAGCCTAGCTATTAATCGAAGTATATAAGCTTAATTTAAAAAGTACAACAATATTTAGAATATACATTCAAAATACAGAAAAGACTCATTCTCTCCCAAAGGGAAATAATACATGAAATAGAATCAGAGTCTGTGATGCAAGCATTTCAATGATTATTTTTTATACTTGAATTCATACTTTATGGATCTGGTAAGACGTTAGCATAAATGGATATTGATAAAGTCCATCAACATTTTTCTAAAGCATTTCACTCTGGAAGTAGAGCAGTGAGGAATAAAATTCAAAGAGTTAACTCAAAACATTGTTTCCTGCACAATTTTAATGTTTGAAAGCTAAATAATTCAGAGAAAGCAAACTTTAGCCATTAAAAAAGTACTTTTGACATTCATGTCAATGGGGCTGAAGTCAGCATGTGTCTTCTGATAGTGCAATTTGCTTGACTTTATGTTGTCAATTATAATTCCACTTTCTTGCTAAGTCGATACAATCAGATTACTACAGGGACTTCACTGCAGCCACAGGAGGACAACAGCTGAGGTATACAATGTTCTTCCTATGATGCCAGTACTACTGAAAAGTTATTGGAACAATGGTCTGCAAAGGGGCAATAAAATCTGTGGTCTAAATATTGTTATGCCATTATATCATCTGACAAAAGGTAGCCAAACTTAAAAAAAAATGCTAATGCAATACAAGTTTTGGCTGTGCCATTAATCTGATCGGGAAGGTTACGACAAATCGCTTTTTTCTCACTTATTCATTTAAACATAATTCAGATTACATATTACCTGCAAGCCTTAGATTCCTGGTGCGACATCTGAGGGAGTTAGAACCGATGGATATCTGACATGCCTCCAAATAAATGTGTAACAATGAAGAATCATGAAATATTCTTCTTGATTAGATGTGCTCATGTGCTCATGACAATACCAATTTCAGAACTCAAGGGTACATCCTATAATCCAGTATTATTTCTTACCACCATAGTTTTCAACTATGTTAGAATTCATATTCAGAATGTTACTTTCAATTGACATATTAATTGATTCATTTCTTTCTTAATTATAGAAGGTTTATCTCTTCTGAGTTTTATGGGTCTATTTTCTGCCATCTGCCTTGATATATCTCATACATATTATTGAGTCTTAAAAACATGGCATATTTCACTACTTTATTATAAAAAGCAGCAAAGTCTATTTAAAAAACTTTCAAACAAATCCAATATTAGTAGTCATGAAATTTCTCTGACTTAGCAAAACTTTCAGGACTCTTCATAGAAAAATTTCATTTTATGTCACAATGATATTCAACTAAATTTTACTGAGTGCTTACTGTGTGTCAGCACTGTAATGGGCTCAGAGATTGCAAAATTATTGAAGGGAAGGAGGTTGTGCCTTAAAGGTTCTCAGAATTTACAAAGACAGACAGACTAGTAGAAAAACAATGACAGTACCACATGGTAAGTGTCCTTCTGTGCTCCCCAACCCAATGGTTCCGAATCCATTTGTCATTCTGTATTTCAATGATCAATTTAACCCATGTGTGAGGTCTATAATACATGAATCTACAGCACTTTCTTTGTTTCTATTGCCTCTGGCATGGTGCAGTTAGATATGTACTTTGACATGTAAATAGTATCAATTACATCTGCCCCGGTATGGTAAGCTGAATAATTCCCTCCCTCCCCCAATATGTCCATGTTCTAATCCCTAGAACCTCTGAATATTTTGCCTTACACGGTGGAGAGACTTTGCAGAGGGGATTTAATTAAGGGTCTTGAGATGGGGAGATTCTGGATTATCACAAGGCTTGTTATAAAAGGGAAACAGGAAGATCAGAGTTAGTAGTAGCCGATGTGAGATATGACAGAACGAGTGATTTGAGGAAAAGGCCACTAGCCAAGGGATGGAGGCCAAGTTTAGAAGCTGAAAGAGACAAGGAAATGGATTCTCCCCTTATCCCTCCAGGAGAAACACGGAACCACTGGTATCTTGATTTTAGACTTCAGATTCCCTGGATCGTAAGGGAATAAATCTGTGCTGTTTAAGCCACTAAGGTTTTGATAATATGTTATAGCAGCAATAGGAAACTAATACATGTGCTCTCCAAGAAAAAAAAAAGTGTTTTTCTTTTGTCCTCACATTGTATGTACGGATTTTTAACTTGGAAAGCATGCTTATAATGGTGAGAGTATGTTTTCAAAATACTGAGAGGCCTCTTACATCAAAGTAAGAAAAGCTGCAGATGACAAATGGTGAAAAATCAGTCATATTGTGTCTGAGAAATGATCCTTTATCGGAACCTATTACATTTTGGAACATCTCACATTGGATTGGATTTCCTCCTCGGAGTCACAACCACCTCCTTCAAGGGAATAGGCTGAATTTGGATGCTTGGATCATTATTTAATAAGACAGCAGTGTCAGACTTGAGAGCATCAGACTCAATTGGCAACCTTTTTAAAATACAGCTGGCTAACCCACCCCCCTCAGAGTGTGGGCTCAGAGTCCAAGAACTTTCATTTTAAAGCAGTGTTTGGAGGAAGTTGATTCTACTGGCCCAAAGAGCAGACAGACCTGAAGAAACACTAATGTGAAAAGAATAAGACGCACAAGATCTGAGTTTATAGATTTGTCACTCTCTAGCTACACAATCCCTTAACTCCAGGGACGTTCAGCCCAAACAATCTCATAAGTCAGTCGGGATGATCAAACAATACAATATTTATAAAAATCCCAGTAAGTTGTAAAATTATATAAATACATGTTGACTATATTAATAAAAGGCTTTTGTACGTATAGGTATCGTGTGTTATCTAATACTCTGGATAGTTTTCTCTGAATATACTATTTACTAGCCTTTTTTCTTTTAAGCACTGCGTGTACATTGGTTACTTCTCACATTAAAACAAAAATACACATGGATGTGTATTCATGTGTGCATGTGCATATGTGTGTACACATTTTAAGATGATGTGGACTCTAATAATTCGGTGTTTACTGATATGAGAAAGAGACCCTTAATATTCTAATTTAAGCCCCTTTTTCCTTTAAAAAATTGTTGTGGGCCTACTATATTATTTACATTGTTATATTTCATTATTGAAAACTCAATGGAAATTGAGTGTGGGAAAAAATAAGATATTTACTTATCCTGATTAGTAAATGATTCATTTTCTCATTTTAGACTTTTTTAATAACAAGTTATTGTATGCTACTTCATCTAACTTTTTGCAACATAAAAATGGCTTCATTTGTGTCTGCTTTCCATCCTAATTTATTATCACCTGAAAATTTTATTAACATTAATAATGATGATGAATGAAACTGGGATTAGTTCTACTCTTTCATGTGTCCCACTAGGCTATTTTCTCCTGCAGAACCACTGTCATTCATTACCCTTTATTTAAAGCCCTTCAGGCAAGATTAAATGCAAGTCATTTCAAAATAGCAGCAATTTATTTTTTTTTATAATATAGACTAGATATTTCCTCAAAGTCAAGGTACATCTACATCTTGTAAGACATCAGAACAACTGCATACATATTTCAGTTTATGTGTGTATGTGTGTGTACTCACATATATGTAAATACATACTATACGTGCACATGCACACACGAGCGCGCGCGCGCACACACACACACACACACACACATTGTATACTGACAAACATCTGGAAGAGAAAAAGGAATTGGTCCACAGATAGAACTATAATGACACAACATGTCTGACATACTGAAACAGTGGATTGAAAGCCCAATGGCCACTCTCAGACCCTGCAAAACTCCATCAGTGAGTAGCTGACTGGCCCTGAGCAAATCCTATCTGCTTGTAGCATCATCCCTCTTCTAGATAGTAAAGGTATTCAAATGCTCAGCTTCTAAAACACCCTCCACTTTGAATATTCTATGATTTGGCCTTGTATAATGCTTTCAGGATAAAATTAATAAGACAAGAAATTTTATCTACAATAGCTGATGGAAAAAACAAGAGTGGAGCCTCAGTGAGCAGAAAATTAAAATGTTCTCATAGTTGTTCACATTTCTTAAAATGCAACTCTGCTATGTTAGCATAGCAGATGCCTATACTCTACATCAGTCAGACTGAAGAAAAAAATTTAGTTGTCTAGTATGTAGGAAAAATTGCAGACCTACTCAAAATGAATGGCAAAGTCATGTTCAAGAAGACACCATAGAAACGGGCAGCATTTGGCCCTCCGGTTCATCAGTGTGCAGTATTAAATAATGAGAGGAATAAAACCTGCCACCTTCAGACAGATGGACTTTGAATCCTCAAGACAGGTTGTGGTCTTTATCTCATTTAGTATCTGTCATAATGATGGGTGAAAATATACTCTGCAGTATTTGTAAGCCTTTCATTTAATGGATTGATAGCCCCAGATGCAGCCCTTTTATGACTGGCTTCCAGCAAAACATTTTAGAGCCTGCCCAATTAGACCATGAACTCTTGGCAGAAGTGGAAAGCTTTGCATTAACCTCTTTCTGCCCTGCACATGGGACAACACTACAATAGAAAGTATTCCACAGAAAATATGAAGGAAGGGATAGATTCATTTGTATCGAAGCATATCTGATAAAAGAAAATGCTACCACTTTATAATAAAAACTTGAAACTCTTATTTAGGATGATTAACATTTTGACGTATCAAATACACATATTATTCTAATTTTTCATGAGTAGATAATTTGATATGGCTTAAATGATTATAAAAGGTTATGGAAATTTGGGGTAATGAAATGCCTGTTGTTTATTTTCTTCTTCTCTACAGATTGACCCAGAGTATCCTTGCACTGCAGTAACTGTAGTAACTTTGGAAACATTAAGTGATCAGTGTAGAATATCCTTGATGTACTTCAGTAAAAATAAATTGCCTGAAAAAAAAAAAAAACCACTATGTCATCCATAGTGTTTTGGAAATCCTGAAATCTAAGTCAAGGTAACAGATTAGACATTAGGTAACAGATTCAGAACAACTAATAAATGGCTGTGGACTGTAGTATTGTCTAATATTACAACATTTTCAAAAGTTAAACTATAAGCTGCCATGACTTGCTCATAGACATTTGTAGAATATGTTAAAAGAATTTAAATTTAACAAGTTCCAAGTGCACACTCCTAACTAACCTGGCTTTATGAGAGAGCCACTAGTTAATTTTTCAACCAAGGCATTCAGTAATAAGCATTCGTGAAGATTCTTTGGGGCATGGCACTATACTACCCTAGACGAAGGACTTATAGAAGCGCAAAGATTTTAAAATTAGAGTGGGAGAGTAAAAGTACTAAGGCAGTATGCAGGTATGAATAATTCAATCAACAGATTATACAGATGCAAGTTCCTTCCCAAGAAAATGGGCTGGGGAACTGTGATTTACATTTCTCTGTACTGCACTTTCTTGTCCACGGTTGACTCAAGTAGGAATACCACAATGCATAACAGTAAAACTATGCAGTCACGTTTCGGTTTTTCTAACTTTAGAGGTCTCAAGAGTAAATTCCTAACAGAAGGATCCCTTCTGGCATGGCCATCTCTGAGCTTTATATTATTTCCAATTATTCCTGCATTGTAAAGAATACTTTAAGGAATACATTTGAACACAAATCTTTGTCTGAACCACTGTTTTTTGTTTGTTTGTTTGTTTTCTTTTGTTTTTGTTTTTTAGTTTTGTTTTTTGTTTGTTTGCTTGTTGTGGAGACATTACTGGAGACAGGGCAAAAGTCATGACTTTTTTTTGCTGTATATCACTAAATTGATTTTTAAAATGTTATACAATGGCCAACCTCAGATAACAGTGTCCATTTCAATGAAGCTGGAAAAATGTTGACAATTATCATTTTAAATGTTTTGGTAATTTTACAGGTAACAATGTTGATTTTATCTCATTTCAAGGTGAGGTATTTTTCTCATATAATTAGTGACTTATACTGATTCTTTGAATTACAGTAAAACCTTGGTTTGCAAGCATAATTCATTCCAGAAACATGCTTGTAAACCAAAGCATTTGTATAGCAAAGCGATTTCCCCATAAGAAATAATGGAAACTCAGATGATTTGTTCCACAACCCAAAAATATTCATGTAAAAATTATTACAATACTGTAATATAATACAAAATAAAAAGAAATTCAAAATATAAAGAAAAATAAACAAATGAACCTGAACTTACTTTTGAAAACCTCCATGGCTGGTGTGAGGGAGAAAAGAGAGAAGGGTTATTGTGTAGGACTGCTATCTATTGCCTCAATGGAATCTTTCTCTGCATGGGGACCATTGTATACGCTCGCATGATGTTGACTACAGTACAGTATTAATAAACTCTTGTCACATATTGTATTGAATGTAACTGGCAATAAGGCAGCAGAGGAAAGGGTCTATATGTGCAGGCAGCCTGACCTAGAATGAAGCAAAGCATTCCTAAGCTTCCTCTTGTATAGAAAAGCAAAGGACCGTCCATAGGTGCTTTGAAATGACAAAAAATACATTAGTGCCACTTGTGGGCACCTTCCAACATTCTGAAAAAATCACTGATTTCTGCCAAACACCATAGCCTGAGACCAAGCATCTGAGCATGGGAGATGATCACCCACAGTCTGGCAGCAAGCGAGAGACAGATATAGAGACAGAGAGACAGAGAGAGAGAGAGAGAGAGAGAAGAACAATTGGCTCAGTTGTGATCATGTGATGTTCAGGGTCATGTGCTACTTGTATCGCAAGACATCGCTCATTTATCAAGTTAAAATTTATGAGAAATGTTCGCTCACCTTGCAGAACACTTACAGAACAAGTTAGGCACAATCCAAGTTTTTACTGTATTTGTTTAAATCTGCATATTTTAATAATAAGATTTAATGTTTCCTTGCTGGTTTGTATGTCTGTTATATATTAATTTTATCAAGACTTTGTGATATTTGTTACAAATATTTGCTTAATTGCTAGTATCCTTCTAACTTTGTATCATTTTATTTATGTTTCTTGAAAGAAATTTTCTAAAAGGCTTTGATCCCCTTGCTGTAATCACTTGGGAACTCTAGGATATCCATCCCTCCCTGTCCAATGACTTAAAAATTTTAGCATTAGGCTCACTTTTTCTCTCTCCACCATTATACTGAATTAATTCTTGATTTCAATATCCACATATCTATGTGTTATCTTTATAATATCCTAGCACCTCAGACTCTAGCCCTCTGCTCCAATGATTTTGTTCTTTACCCTAACTGGTCTGTTTGTTCAGTAACATGATCATACAAAGAACCCTGTCACGGAGAAAATCTTCATCCTCTCCATAATTCAGTGTCAAACCTCCCTCCCTTTGACCACTTCCCCTTAACTTTTAGGCTAACCACTTCTCAAAGGGTCTTCTCTCTGGCACTCCAATCCAATGATTAAACCATCACATTACTTCATCCTCATATCGAACTTGACTTGTTTTAGATGCAATGCCTATTGTTATAATCACTCTCTTGTGTAGATCCCGTGTTCCATCCTTGGTTTTTCGTACTCACTTGTCAAAACCACCTCTATGTTTATATCCAATTCTCTGCTTATTTAGCATGTGCATTCTTACATGTAAATGTAGTCATAAAAGGACACACAACCATCCAGACTGGTCTCACTCACATTAATTTCATGATTGTAAATATCATGGTCGCTCTTTCTGGTCTCTCACCTTTCTCTGGTCAATTCATTCTTCCAACCAGCCAAACCAGCTTTTCACAATTTCCTCTCTCCTCTAATCTCAATCTCCTTCTTGTCTTCACTCTCAGGAGAGAAAAGGGAACAAGGCAGAAGACAGCTTCTCAATTTTCACTCCATTAAATCTAGAGTAGTACTTTCATTTATACCCATAAACTGTGTTCTTCTTCTTTTAATGGATGAGCAGATTATGCCCATAAGACAAATCTCTAATCTTTCTTCTTTCTAAATCTCTCACAACATTCCCCTCCCTGACTCATCTGTTCCTTCTCTAAAGAATCTCTCATACAATCATATAAAAGGCTGCATTTTTCCATATTATAAGACAAAGACCCCTCACTCCACACTCTTCACTTTCTCCTCTAGATACTGCCTCAATTCTCTGCTTCACTTCATAGGGAGAAAATAAGCAAACAAAAACTTAAACAACAACAACAACAAAACTTCAAGAGAACTGTTTATTTTGTAGTCTTCACATTTTCTTCTAACCCTCATTCCTATCAAATGGAATCCTCACCAAAATATTCAAAAGTCACCAGTGATTACATAAAAGATCTCTAATTAAAAACAACAACAACAACAACAAAAACTCTGTATACTAGAAGCACTTAGCCCTGCTGAGTATTTATTCTTTCTTCAACAGTTTCTTTATTTCACCTGCTAGACATCATTCTCCCTTGGTACTCATTCTATCTCACTGCCTCATCTTGTATTCCTATTGGATTTTCTGCATTCGTTTGGCCTCCAATCCCCT
Source organism: Herpailurus yagouaroundi (assembly GCF_014898765.1). Taxonomy (NCBI): domain Eukaryota; kingdom Metazoa; phylum Chordata; class Mammalia; order Carnivora; family Felidae; genus Herpailurus; species Herpailurus yagouaroundi. Next base: position 23,716,796 of record NW_024412412.1, on the reverse strand, counting down.
TATTTGACCTAAAGCCCAATGTTGTTTGTTTCCCCATCTATTGCTTTATTCACACATATATACTGGTAATTCACAAATGTAAATCGCTCTATATACTACTTTGAAACCTGGAATCTATCATCTTTTCTTTGATGCCTACTTAACATCCTCACTAGACTCTACCTCCACAAAGACTGTTCCACATGGAAATGAGGTCAGAATTTTATACTCAGCCATTAGTTAAGGGTCTTGCCAATGTGAGTGACTCAAATTTGGCAGGCATTTCCCGATAAGGAAGAGTCTCATCAGCCAGGTGCAAGTCTCCACACTGGAGTAAAGCTGTAATCTATTAGCATTCAACATCTATTGATCAACCGACAAAGAGTATCATGGCAAGACAACAACAGCATGTCTGCACTCTGGAATAAGTAACTGGCTGGGGTAGGACCCTGGCTAAAAACACATCTATGTATCATTTTATGTTAAAGGTGGTTTAAGTATGAAGTTTATTTTATGTTTTTAAACAAGCATTTTAAGTTTTTAATTATTTTCATTGATGTATAATTGACATATAATTAGTTTCGGATGTACAACATAGTGATTCAACAATTATATAAATTACAAAATGCTTCCCACAAGGGTACTAACTATCACTAATCAAAGTTATTACAATATTACTGATTATAGTCCCTTTGTTGTTTTAATCTGTGACTTATTTGTTTTATAACCAGTGGTTTATACTTCTTAATCCTTCATCTATTTGCTGTGTTATGAATTTAACTAAAAAAAATACATGCATGCATCTTTTTACATTAAAGCCTTGTATTATATCACTTTTAAGTACAAAGCTTAAAAACAATTCAAAGTAATTGAATTATTGTATTTAAGTATAGATTACATCAACCACATACAAAATTAAATAATCGTATAACCCACCACGTTGTTTAGAAAATAAAACTTTACAATAGAGTTCAAGCCTTCTAATGACCTTTTTCTAATCACTTTAACTTTAAAGTAATTACAATTATGAATTGAGTATAAACTTACCCATGAATTTCTTTATGCTTGTACTAGATACATCTCTATGATCATTAAAATATATGCTTTTTTACCTTTTTAAAATGGATCGTGCTATATATAATCCCTCTTCAACATTATTTTTTTACTAATGTTATTCTGAGATTCATTCATGCTTTATGGGCAGCTAGAATTTATTCATTTCACTACTAATCTCATTTATGACTATACCTCAATTTATAAATTCAATACCCTTTTGATGGACATGGAGATGGCTTTTATTTCCTTCTTATAAGAAAACACTGATTAAGCATTCTCGTCTATATTTCCTTGTGTATGTGTGAAAGGATTTCTCTAAGGTTTATACCTTGAGAGTGTAATTATAGATAGAAAACTAGGTTAGAATGTTATTAAAGTTAAATAAAGGGAACTGTACACTTAGATTATTGCATTAGTTCCTATTTGAAACTAGAGAAAGAATATGAAAATACTTAACGGACTGTCTACAAAGATGACTTTTTGGGCACTACACATACCTTTTATGCACTAAGGCAAAAGCAGTTATTCCTCCTTGAATCCAGTCTGATATGTTAAGCCTACTGGATGGCACCTGCTATTTGACTGTTTTCGAAAGCTGTTCCTGAGCCTCACTGAGGTTATCTTTTTCATTAGGTACAGTTGTTTTGTTTTTTGTTTTTGTTTCGTTAACACGATACATCTGAGAACATCAATAAGGATATACTTGGTACTGTATTAGAGAGGAATATGGAGAAAATGGCGTTCCTTTTATGTTCCAGGTCCTATGCTAGAAGACTTATTTATAGATACCTTTTAATTAAGCCTTAAAACCCTATAATGCTAATATATAGCAATTTTTCTGCTTTGGAGAAATTATCCCAAGTCACAAAGCTAATAAATGAAAAGAGCATGGATTTTAACTCACATTTATCTCACAACACGGTATGAAGTTGACTTGTATAGATGAATGATGCTTTGGTAAACTTGGTTTAGTTACTAATGTCAATGGCAATGCATAACCTAAATAATTAATATAGGTTTTGTATATTAAAATCCTAACTATATTTCAAGAGTCCAATAAAGTCCAAATCTTGGAAGCTAGTGTCCCTGTGTAGACTGAGATTGTCCTTCCTATGTTCTTCTATACCAACATTTTTTGTATCTTATTGTACCATACTGTAATTGTGCATTAAAACTATTAATATGATATCCCTCATTAGAAATTAAGTTTTTTTCAAACGCTTCATTTAAAATGTGTCAATGGTATCTTCTAGTCACCATTTCTTAGCTAAAGTCCAGTCCCTAAGAGGTGGATGTGGGAAGGCACAGTATAAAGGGGAATGAATCCATTATGTATAGAAAACGAAAGCAAATAAGCAAGACACGGTTGTCATAGGGTATTGGGAAATCACATAGTAGGCATGCAGTAATAGAATCAGAAAGGAAAGAAAACAATGCATAAGCCAAGAAACACTTCAAGCACAAGGAGATTTTAGGAAGGGACCTAACATATCTTGGGGGAAATACAGGACCCAAGCTCTTATGGAGCATAAAGTCAAGGCTACTCTTGCACAGGTGGCCTTAGAGTATATGCTTAGGCCGTGAGGTATCTCTGCCTCTGGGCCAAGGCAACCTTGATTCCTGAATACATCAGCTTTAGGGAAAAGCTGTGGGCTTTTTGGTCCACAAAAATACCTTGAAAACAATAGACACTCAGCAAACACAGCCATAGAATTTCAGAAAGAACACAAGGCAAAACCTTCATTTTATAAGTGGTAACACCGAGAACCTGAGATGTTACGTTACATGAGCATGGTCGTGCACAAGTGAAAATGTCAAGGAAAGCTTGTCACATATAGATATTTTAGTTCTGTTCATTCAAAAACAATTTTTAACTTGCTTAAAACTATTACTGGGGTGCCTAGGTGGCTCAGTTGATTAAGTGTCTGACTCTTGATATCATTCAGATCGTGCTGTCCTGGTCATGAGATGTAGCCCTGAGTCAGGCTCTACACTGACAGCATGGGGCCTGCTTGGGATTCTCTCTCTGCCCCTCCCCCTCTCACACATGCATGCACATTCTCTCTCTCTCTCTCTCTCTCTCAAAATAAACATTAAAAAATACTACTAAAGAAGGTTTAGCAAACAAAGATGTAAAAGAAATGGCTTCTGACTTTAGCTTCAAATTAACAGGGTTTTTTTTTAACAATAATGGAATTTTAAACAAGGTTATTATAAAACTTTTAGGTTCTTTTAAAATAAATGTTAAATTTTCATTGACACTTACATAAATATAGAGAAATGTAAATGTGAGAGAGGAAGATGCAGAAATGGAGTTTAGATGAATTTTTCTTGCCCTTGACGTGAACATGAGCTTTGTTAGCTATACGGTACAATTTACCTCTCTTCTGTGATAGCAGGTTTTTATATATTATGGGCTTTTAAATAAAATAAATACTATATCCTGAGAAATTTTATTCTATTTAGTGATTAATCTCTTTAAGGTCAGGACCCCAGTGCTATCTTTGTTGCTCCTCAGAACGCTATTCAATTTTTAACTACACTGCGAGTATTCAACGCCTATATGATGAAATGATTTAGTTACACATAACCTGCTGATCTTATTGTCAACATAAGATTGCCTAGCCATGTATCTCACCTTCTCGCATTGCTACCATGGTAAAAACAAAACAAAACAAAAACAAAAAGTCATTCAATGTCTTTAACAATACAGCCTAACTAAAGCTGAGAAATCATAGGGCTTATTTCCTGAGAAACTATTATTACTCTTTCCTTAGAATACACTACTCTCATTTGTCATCCTTTTTTTTTCTAAGAAACATATATCAAAAATGTTAATATAATGTTAGGATGTCATTTTCTGTATCAAGGAAGGCACAGGTTTACTTCTATGGAAGAGAATGACAAATCATCTTCATTCCATTGCCAACCCCAAATGATTGCCAGGGGCTGCATGGAGTGTTCTTTTTTGAGAGGAATTGTGAGGCCTACGGTAGACTCAGCAGGAAAGCATGCCAAGATTAATTATTGAAGTCTGCCATGGACATACAGGAAAGTGGGTGTCAAGACATAAGTCATGAATCTTATCTGTACATTAGAGCTTGAAATATATCGTCATTTCACTTAGTAAGAGATAGATATGTTCTTATCAGATGAGAGTCCCATGGCATATACGATGAACTCTAAAAATGTACACGGGACTTCTAGGAGATATGTTTACTACCTGTTCCAATGAATCGATAACAGGCCTCTAAAAGGACTGCCATTTTTCCAGGATACAATTATCAAAGTAATAGAAAGTACAAAGCCAAGAGAATTATTTGCTACTTTTACTTAATAAATAATACTTAATAGTTAATAATAAAAATATTTAGTAATCAAAAAATAGTCTTAGAGAAGCATCTGTTACTTCTACTTAAACATATTCTGATGTGTCTCTCCATGTCAAAAAAGAAATCTTCCTTTTACAAAGGGGAAATGGACATTCAGAGAGGCCACTGTTTAACTCTTCAGCGTTCCACTATCCCTTTATTTCCAGAATAAGATCTGGGTTTGATTCCCAAACAGACCACTCAGTAGCAGTGACTATGGAGATCAAATTAACCAATAATAAATGTCGACATTCTCTGTTTGTACCAAAGGGACAAGAATTAATTCTAATATTACTATATACTGTCTGCTCTAACCCCTAATCTTGCTTTCCAATTTTGAACTGAATCTCAGTAATCTGAGTTCAATTCCTATTTCTAACTTTCCTGAATCTTTGTTTTCAATCCCTTGATTTTGGACTATATTCTGGCTCCAATTAACCTGCCAAAAAGGTTCAGCAGAATGTTCACCCCTTACGTGGAAAAAGGTTTCCTTCAAATGTAACAGTCCATAAGTAACAAGCAAATGCTGTCTTCATTAAAAACAAAAATATTTGGTGAATTCTAGAATTTTACTCACTCATGTTCCGTATCTGAGAAAAACAATCATAGAGATAATTGTTACTGCCAGATAGAAGCAATGTTCCTTTAGGAATTATGTAATGTGGCCATTTTGAGGAATAGGAGTAAAGACTACAATCCTCAAATTAGAAAACATCCTGGATTTTTATGCAGCAATTTAGAAAGAATTAGTGAAAAAAATGGAGGGTCGTGCTGACAAGGAAAGATGAAATAAGTGTTGCCTCTTAAGTTCACATTTTTTTATTCACTTGGAATATGTCAGAAAACTTAGAACCATTCTTTATACCTCCCTCTAGATCAACACAACACCTAATTTATTAAGCAGCATGGCCAACTACACCTTTAAAATATATCATTAATGCAGCTATTTTTCTCCAACTTCCCTACTACCACCTAGATGCAGGACAAAGAGATGTAAGACTTACTAATATTGTTAAAATAACCTCTTTATTAGTCACCTCTCTCATACAATGTTCCATCACTTTCAATCTATTCCTTAACGAGCAATTTGACTTACTTTCTATCTATATCTATATCTATATCTATATCTATATCTATAACTATATCTATATCTATATCATCTATATCTATATCTATCAATAGATAGATATAGATATTTTTTAATTTTTAACTCAGAATCAACAATGGTTTTCTTTTGCACTCCTTATTTGGTTTATAAATCCCTTAACTTGTAAAACTTCCTTACCCTCTAAGTTCTAACTCCAATGGTTTTGTTCCTCAACACCACAAAAAGCTTTACATCCTTGAGGACTTAATTCATGCCGTGCCAACTACCTGTTATGTCCCTGACTCAATCTCTCAGCACTGTGGCCCCTTCTCATCCTCCAAGTCTTCAGGTATCAACTTACCTGCCAGGCTATGTGACTACAACACCTAAACAACCCCCATCCTCTTTCATATATTCTATTTGATCTGTTATGATTCTTCTAGCAACTGCAATTAAAATTTACTATTTTCCCCCACTAAACTACAATTTTCAGTGAGAAGGTGTAGAGATGTTTTATTAACCATGGTACATCCTACCTCTAACAAAATGTCTGACATGTAATAAGAGTTAAATATGCATTTGTGGAAAGAGTGAATAAGAAGAAATCCTATGATATGGTTTCTTTGTGGTCACTGTTGGTGGTGGTGGCAGGGTTATTGTCATTAGTGATGGTGATGACTTCTTTGCTTATTTGTGGTAATTTTTTTTGTACAATGAGACTACTAAATATTAGAGATAATAGGTAAATTATTCAATAAGTGGAAAAGCCAAAATACAATTCAGCATCTGATGCCAATACCGCTGCTTCTAATAGTACATGATACTGTTTACATATTCATCATATACTAACAGAGCATAATGAAGTGGGAAAACTATTGGTCTATATTCCAACAGCCCTGGATTTAAAGTCTTGTTTCTCTATATATTGACTGTGTTTTATTTTCAGCTTTCTCATCTGTAAATCGGGTCTAATAACTTCTACCTATTGGTCCTCTTGTGGATATTGACCAAAATTATAAATAAAATAATAAATATAGCAATGGGCATATAGTAAGAACTGAATGAAATTGGATTTTGTCTCTTCTCTTCCTCAATGATCATCAGCATACATTTGGTCTCCTTTGGTTTTTGATCGCCAAAGTAACTGTCCTTCAGACTACAAATTTCCAACACTGTTTTTTTTCTTTCCTGTTTTTTTTTTAACCTCTGTACCAAGATAATCATTGCTTAAACATAACTTCCATAAAATCTCTTTTTCCTCCAAACTATATGGTGGACTTCACCCCTGTATACTATGAGTTTATTCACTTTGATAATTCAATAATAGTTTATGTCTTGATTCAAAATAATCCATTTTCAAACAGACATCATTTCCTTCTCAATATGGTACATTGATTCTTCATAACATTTATACAAGACAATTTGGCAGCAGTTATAAACCACATGCACTCTTGAATGCCACCCAAATTTCAATTTCAATTAACTATCCAAACTGTGAGTCCCAGCAAAATGCACAGGGTAGACAAATAAAGTGCCAATTATCAAATAGCTAGAAAGTATTATTGATCTCAACTTGTGGGACCTACATGATCAAGAGAAATGGAAAATGAAATATGTCCAAAAAACCAAGCTTGTCAGGCTTCTCTTGATTATGTGACCACTGACAGATGGAAACTCACATACACACTATACACAAGTGCCTCATGTAATTTCCTAAGTATATTGCCACAATATTATCGGAAAGATTTCAGAGTATTATTCTAAAACACTTATTTAAATTGTAGTTAAAAATCTAATTCTGACACTTGTAAAAGAGTAATTGTTCCTGCTATGAGGGACGGAACCAGATCCCTGATAGTTTCCAATGAATGATAAGGTTTATATGATCCTAAGAATGAGGATCATTGATCATTTTCAGCGGGAAAAGCACATACATACTCCTTTGTCACTGGATTACTGTGCGCAGAACAAAAAGGTAATTACATTACAAAGACTCTAAAGGACTGCTTTTTAAAAATGAAGTGCCCAAACTCTGCAAGGTAGAGAGAAAATAACCTATAAATACAGGTTTCTACAGATTAAATCCAAACTCTAGTGCTTTATATGAGGTTTCTTTTTAAAAGTCTGGTAAATGCAAGCATATCATTTTAAAGTCTCGGGCTTGAAAAAAAATGACAAAATGAAGATCCAGCCTTCCCCAAGATCGTTAATATTCCATGGCAATAATGGAATTCTCTGGACAATTTAGATGAAATTAAATTCAGGCTACCGACTAGCATTAAAAAAAACAGACTCAGAACAAATGATTCCACCTTTAAAATTCATTATGGACAATGAAGGGATTCTTTACTAGTGTTGTTTCTTCTGTTGTATATTTAAGTGATCAAATGTTTGTTTCTATTATGAACTACTTTTAAACATTTTAATTATGTATCATTTTATTTTTAGAAAAGACAATTTGAATATCTCAATGGCTGCCTTTATTTAAATATAGGTTCCATCTGAGATTGGAATAATATGGAAATGAGCTCATTAATACTTAAGAGTAAACAGAGTTTTTCCTGTGGTGATATTTATTGCATTTTATTTATTTATTTATTCTCTTATTTTAATATTATATAATGTCAATGCTGGGATTATAATAAAATGGCTTAGTTTCTTGGTTGAAAACTGCCTTGGAACAGTACCAAATCGTGTGAAGAGAAGATTTCAATAGGTAATATCTGTCACCAATGTCTATAAGTCTCTATGAGATCCCTGGAAGGAAATTGTTAGGTAAATAATAGTATAATTTTCTTTGAAAAAGAGGTCTTACATAGGCCTCCTGACATTAAAAAAATAATAATACTATATGAAAAGGATAAACACTGTATGAAAAAGTAAAATTTAATTGAAGATATTGAGGTAAGTGTCATCCATTAATCAAAACTGTATGAGGTTTAGAGATACAAGATTTGACCTTTCTGTTTAGCACTTTAAAAACCAGGATTTCTGGGGCGCCTGGGTGATTCATTCAGTTAAGCGTCTGATTCTTGATCTTGGCTCAGGTCACAATCCCACCATTCGTCAGTTCAAGCCCCTTATCTGGCTCTGTGATGACAGAGTGGAGCCTGCTTGGAATTCCGTCTCTCCATCTCTCTGCCCTTCCTCCTCTCAAAATAAGTAAATAAACTTTTTAAAAAATGAAAAATAGATAAAAACCAGGATTTCTGATACATCATTCCCAAACCTGGCATCCAGAAGTAAAGTCAAAGTTGAATTGATTTCCTAGAGGGTGATTAAGGGTGCTTTCTCAAAGAGAAGTTCATATATTTTTTGCATTTCTCTTTAAGTAGTACAATAAAGGAAGTAATCAGAAGGAGACTAGAAGAAGAAATATGGTAAGCTGAGTTACCTAGCAATTACTTTTTTATTGCTTTATACATAATTGAGTATGGCAACTTTGAGCACCCTGATTTGTTTAATATCACTGAATAAACTCAAATGAAATAGAAAAAAACCTTAAATTGGGGGCTTATCAATGTTTATGCTATATAGGTCTGCCCATCATGGGAACTTCAGCTGTAACGATTTTATTTAATTCAATTGGTATATGTCAAGGATATACCAGGTGTAAGCCACTGACCCAGGTCCTGCTGCAAATACACAGTGAGTAAGATATGTTTCTGGCTGCAAGGTAGGGACCAGTTTTTTTAATGGGGATAGAGGGTGCATACAGCCGACTATATTATAAGGCAGAAATTGTTTCTTTTTAAAAAGATAAGACACATCTGTTATAAGACCTTATAATATAGATATTGTCATAAGGAAGGGCAGATTCAAATGTGAAGGAATCAAGGGGAGAGGTGAGTGTTCATAGTTGTACAAACATGAACACAAAATATCTTCAGAAATTGAACTGTGAAGTTGAAAAATTAAATGTAAGATAGTCATAATGGCATTTTCATGAAATATTAATGGGAGTGCAACCCATACACTTCTAAACTTCAAATTAGTTAGTTCTTTTAAAAATTAAATTTGCTGAATTGTTTGATACTCTCAGCCACAAAAGACCAGCCTATTTTTAATTTTAACAATTAAAAAATAAGCACAAGCCAGGGAAAAGATATTCCATTTCAAAACAGTCAAATAATAATTATCACCTTGATAGAGATCCAGGGACTAGAATCCCCTATACTGTCTATTTTCTTCACTGTATCTTAATAATTTATTTCTCATTTAAAAATCTCAGACTCAAAAATAAGACTTACTCTGGAATATCTAAAAACTGATTCTTCCCTCATTAATAGGTCTATCATTTTCTTTTCCTTTGGGAAATAATCTTCACGACCCCAAGTAGATAGATTAAGGGAGTGTGTGTGTGTGTGTGTGTGTGTGTGTGTGTGTGTGTGTTACTCTGTATGTATGTAAGTATGAGATGGATTGGGGAAATCTCTGGAAAACAAAAAAGCCACTTAAAGGTATTAATGCTTTAAAAAATGTTTCTGGAAATAAAGATATTTCAGAGTTGTTTGAAATTCCATTTTTATTCATCTCTATACTAAAATTTATACAAATTAATAATGATTCATAAATGAATGGAACTAACACAAATTAATGAAGAGTCACACATCGATTCTGGGTGATTTGTTTTGTCCTTTGCTGAAAAATATTTTCAGCATACAACTCATTCAAATGCTAATAAGAAAATGAATTTCTTGGCAAACCTCTATTCTAGAAAAAAAATTGCAGTGGAATTCATGGGTGCAATATCATTCATAAAGAAACATTTTGACATGTAGCTAAAGTTCTAATATTACCTACCCTAACAAAAGATCAGAAACAATCCAAATCAGTGTTAGGGGAATGGTTTAACAAGTATTATATAGGAAGACAAATGATTACTAAGTAGCTATTAAGTAATTAAAAAATTGTTTTTTGTTTTGGATTAAATTCAGTGGATTAAGTGCCCGACTTCGGTTCAGGTCATGATCTCACAGTTCATGAGTTGGAGCCCTGCATCAGGCTGATAGCTCAGAGCCTGGAGCCTGCTTCAGATTCTCTGTCTCCCTCTCTCTCTGCCCCTCTCCCACTCCCACTCTGTCTCTCTCTCAAAAATAAACAAACATTGGGGCACCTGGGTGGCTTAGTTGGTTAAGCATCCAATGTCAGCTCAGGTCATGATCTCATGGTTTATGGGTTCGAGCCCCGCAACAGGCTCTGTGCTGACAGCTCAGAGCCCGGAGCCTGCTTCAGATTCTCTGTCTGCCTCTCTCTCTGTCCCTCCCCTGCTCACATTCTCTCTGTCTCTCAAAAATAAACAAACATTAAAACAAAAATTTTAAAAATAAACATTAAAAAATTAGTTTTGATGCAAATATGTCACTCATGAGAAAATTTAGTAAATATCAGTATATGCATTATGCAAAAGAAATCTAATTATTAAATACAAATATATAAGTAAATATTATATATAAATATGTGTAAGTCATTTGGGATTTTTTTATATTCTTGGTAACTCCTGCTGCTCTAGGCCAAAGGGTCTATTTCTTCAAAGAAGGAAAGAAAGAAACCATTAAAAACAAGAGCAAGAACAATGAACCAAACAATATTCAGCTTTTAGCCTCCAAGTTAGGATTTCAGGACACAGTAGTCATGAAAATTTGTGTTTTATATATAAGAGGAAGGAGTGTTTTTTTTTTTCTTTTTTCTCCTAAGATAGGAGAGGAGGATTTAGGATTTATAGCCAAAAAGCTTGGATTAGTCAGAACCTAATGTATGTTTGTTTGTTTGTTTGTTTGTTTGTTTGTTTGTTAAGGACACTGAACTGCTAGAGTTCAGATTTTTTATGAGGATAGTTTCATGATAGCAGACAGAAGATTTAAGAAGAAAGTCTCCCTGATGTGGGGAAAGAAGTCCATTCAGAGGGTCAGGTAGACACAAGCAATAGAGGAACTGCATGGTGCACCTGCCCATGAGGACCTGCAAGGAGTGACTCTGTTGGAGGGGCACATGCTGAATGGATGTCCTCAACAGAGCCCTGGAGGATTTAGCAAGAGGTCACAGTGGAGTTTTTATGTTCTAACTAGAATCCAAATTTAGAATTTAATGTACATTGTTAGTCGCCTCTGGATTGAGTTGACTGAAACTACCAAGTTTTCAAGTTTGCGACTGGAATCACACTTAGATGAGTCATTGACAGAAGAAATGGTAAAACAGTGTGTCATAACATAATCTCTTTAGACAAAATTTATAAAGCCTGTTCCTTTGGGACCATGAAATTCAGGTAGCTTGAACTGGAATGCATTCAATAACAATTTTAAGTTGACATAATCTTACAAATAGTATTTTGGTTGTCACTGATGTAACAGGCACTGATGAGTTATTTGGTACTACCCCCAGTCATTAAAAACAAATCTTCCTAAACCATAGTGCATTCAGAATTTGCAAGGGTATATTCTGCTAGGCTGCATAAATACTACAAAAACCATGCTTCAATAATTACATTTCAAGACAAAGTTTGAAGGTATGATAATAATTAATAAAAGAAGAATGCAACAGCTTGAATAAACTTTTAAATTACCCATTTGAAACCCAATTTTAATTATGAAACTTGGCTTAGGGAAAAACTAAAATAGCCATTACCCCCTAACGTAAATGAATCAAAGAGCTAATATTAAACCAGCTAGCAAATATACAAAGAAAGCCAGCATTCTACAAATGGCCAAGGACAAAAAGAGATTAGGGAGATGAAAGTAAAGTCATTTGCTGTGCAGTTGGCTGTAGGAAAAAGTAACTATCAGAAACTAATAAAATCTGAACTGAATTTTACTGAATCATTTGTAATTTATAAAGATTTGAAGGCATCTATTTAGAAAGGGTTTGGGGAAGATGAGATGAGCTCTACTCAGGTTGAGAAGGAGTCTATGAGATTGTTCATCTACAGCCAGGAAAAAAATCCAAATCAAAATGGTGACCAATTCACATTTTTTACGTGTATCAACTGATACTATCAAAAGAAGCAAAAGTAGAAAATATCAAACACATGTACTTTTGCCATCAAGAAACTAAATGACCTGTTAATGACATTGAGCCATTGATAGTTTTAAACTAAAAACACTGATAGTTTAAACTAGGTCACTTCAGCTGCTGCCTTCAGTGAGTACAAGTCCCTCACTGAACCTCATGTGACAATATACAGTAAGTTATGTGCCTAGTAATACATTTGACCATCAAGATTAAATTACACAAAATTATGTCATCTACTGCAGCCTTCCTAATACTTCCTAGATAAAATGTAGTATCAAGACTTTATAAGATGAGCTGTTTCTTCCAGCTGAAGGAGTGGCTCAAGAAGGTGCCACGTCATGGAATCAGGCAAAAAATATGACTCACATGATGTCAAGGACTGAGTGACAGAGGCTAAGTCCCTGCTTTTAGAGAGACCATGGTCTTGAGAAGAAATGGACAAATAATTAAAAACAAATGTTCAATAGTAGAAACAAGTAGAAAGAACATAGAGAAGAACACAGGACATGACCGCTTTGCTTTGGTGAACACTTTCCAAATGGGGTTACAGGTAAGGTGAGACTTGAAGGAGTTCAAAAGGACAGAAGAACATTCAGAATGAAGTAACTGCATACAGGTGTGAAGGAGCACAATGCATTTGAAGACCTGTAGATGGTTGGTTATCACTTGGAGAATTGAGTGTTTCCATGGTAGGATTTCTTTCTCTGTCTTTACTGAAGTTTCTATTAACAGGCGCTAGCCAACTCAGATTCAATCGTGCTGTTAAATAAAGAAGTCCTTAAAACAGACCAAATATCCCATGCTCAAATATCTACAAAACGAACTGAAAAGAGAGCAATGTGTCAAAAAAAACACAATGCAAGGCATAGGACCCAGTGAAATAGGGTCTTTAAAGGGAGATTAAATATCTATGCTTTATTTCCATAAAGTTTTCTTTCAAAGTGGTTATTAAATAGCTTACATAATTATATTCAAAGCATTTTGATGATGTGATAAATATATTATTTATCTTTGGACATTTCCCTATGCTTTCACTATTCCTCACACCTCTCTCCAAAAGCCCAAAAAAGATTTCACACAGAATTGGTGTGGGGTGAGTATGTGTTAAAGTAAAGAACATATGCACAATAATTAATCTATAGTTTTAGACTCTGTTTACTTTCCAGGACAAAACAAGTGAATATAAAGACAGGAATTTAAGAAAAACACCTCAATCATTTAACAAAAGTCTAAGTGAAAGACAAAGTAACATACAAAATTAAAGTTACCCTTTGAATTGAAAATAAATTAAATTTCCCCAAACAACCTTGAAGAATTAATCCATTTTTAAAACAGTATAGAGAAGTATAAAAAATAGAAAGTGAAGCACATATTTTTTTCTATATAGCAAAACAATGAATATATGATATGTGCCCTGAGACCACCATATATAAATTTACAATTCTTACCCCTCTCCACTCAACGCGCGCGCGCGCACACACACACACACATACACACAAAGCAAGTAACATGAAAAAAAGGTCTGTATATAAATTAAGAGAGGAAACATGGTTATATTTTTCTATTTACATGAACGTCAATTTATACAGAAAGATATTTATGGCTTTTTGTTTTCTAATATGTATTACTAGAGAATACTTGAAATGCCCTTTTTTGTGAATGGCAGTTTGACCCAGTAAAATTCAACTTCCAAACTTTGGTCAAACATCTTTGATTCTGCTTCATTCTGATTTGGTATTACAGGTGGTTTATAGCTGGTGCTATAAAATGCTTGAGGAAAAGAAAGTGTGTACATGAAAGTGAAAGTGAAACAGCACGTAGGTATAAAAGAAACAACAGACTAGTGTGTATTCAATAAGAGAAGAGAATTAAGAAAATGGGGGCTGAAGATACATTTGAAACCCACAGCATCTAATAAATGGTACAATGTACAAAAAATGTACAGTAAAATATGTGGAGAAATACATAATAGGCATATTAATTATATCTACTACTGTTGAACATTACAATGTTAAATGACCCAATTATTACACATTTTATCATTTCGTATAAAGTTTTTCATAAATATTTTAATATAATTATAATGACCTTAATGAAAATTATATTTAAGATAATATAAAAAGTCATTTAAAATAGGTATCATTATGATAATAAAGGAGAAAAATCATGCTCCTATTCACATTTGGCCACTGTCTCACAAACAACAGCATGAAAGTATAGAACGGAAGATAGGTTGAAAACCTCATTGTTTTTCCTTCATAAATGATTAATTCTAACATGACTTCTACTGTCACATCTGAAGAAAATAGTAAAAGCCGTGATACCTGAGTCTTTTTCAAACAGAAAATGTTAAGCATCAGATTTTTCTTAAAACTAGAGTTTCAAATATTCTTTTTTCAAAACTTGGAGTTGCGTATAAAGAAATCCATTTTATACCGTGACTCCACGAATATTTACAAGTATGCGTATTTATTTCAAACTAGTATGCGTGCAGGGCTCCTGGGTGGCTCAGTCAGCTAGGTGTCCGACTCTTGATTTCAGCACTGACAGCGCAGACGCAGAGCCTGCTTAAGATTCTCTCTCGTTCTCTCTTTCTGCCCCTCCCCACTGTCTCTTATGATTGCTCACTCTCGGTCTTTCTCAAATAAACTTAAAAAAAAAAACAACAACACTAGTATGTGTGCATGTGTCTATTCTATCCCATATCCTGTTTCATTCTATTTTATTTGAAGTAATTTCTGGTTTCAACCCATCCAAACAATTACATGACCCACTGAAAGGTCAGCTGTGTAGTATTAAAAAAACAAAAACACAAAAAACAAAAAACATTGTGCTAGACTGAAGCAAAATAACAGGGGGATATGTACTCTGCAATAGTTGCCCCACAGTTAATCTTACCAGCTTCATATATCACCAATCTATTTTTACATTTTAACAAGGAGGTTTAAGTGGTGATAAGTATCCACTGCTTAATTTGAAAAATCTTATAAAATCAGTGTTATCCAAATATCAAAATCATGTAATGAAAAACTTATGTAATCCATGAAAATTTTCTGAAACACCTTCCAAAAGTGCTATCTAAACTGTCTTTTTTCACCAGATTTTTAAAAAATTTACTTAAATTCTAAAGTTAGTTAACATACAGTACAATATTGGTTTCAAGAGTAGAACCCAGTGATTCATCATTTACATATGACACCCAGTGCTCATCTCAACAGGTGCCTTTCTAATGCCCATCATCCATCTAGCCCATCTCCCACCCACCTCCTCTCTAGCAACCCTCAGTCTGTTCTCCATATTTAAGAGTCCAAGAGACTCTTACCATAACCAAACTGTCTTCTTAAATAACCTCACTGTGGTGGAATTGACCACTATTTAAGATAATTGACTGTTCTGCAGGAGACCTTTAATTTGTGACCATATTTTACTTTAGAACCTTGAGAACAACCAATAAATAGCATTGTCAAATTCAAAGAAGAGTAAAACTCAAACTGTATTGTTTACAGCTTAAAAAATGCATAAACTTTACCTTTATAAATTGTCTGAGTAATTTTCAATAAGAAGGGAATTTTATTGATTGCTACATCTATCCTTCCACTCTGTCACTCTCTTTATTTGTACATTGTCCTTCACAGACATGTATGAAAATATTTTAACCTTTTCCCTCATGGTGAACACTGGGCTCTTAGAGTATCATGGGTCTTGGCACAGTGACAAACTGAGCGCTCTTTTTCTATAATGAATGAGACCAGCGCAGATCTTGGTATTCTAGATGTAACAAAAAGGGACATCGCTCTGCTCCAGAAACGAGAATTGTAAGCTCTTTTTGTAGATACTCGGTGAAAGTGGGGGGGGATATGGTTTAACTTACTGTCTTTATTATTCTATGCCTATTTGTTTCATTCTCTTTATTCAGTAAAATGGAGGATTTTTGAACAGAGGAATAATGTGATCTGACTTAGATCATTATTAAGTAATCAGGCAGAGATGCTGAAGGTTTATCCTGGGTAATACCCATAGAGGTCATGAGAATTAGATTAAGATATACCACATTTTATAGATATACCCCAAGTTTTTTTTAACCAATTGAACAGGGGGGGGGTAGTGAGTAAAAGAGAAGTCAAATATAACACAAGCATTTGATCTAGGCAAATGTAATGATTGGGTAAGTATAAACTGAGATGGAGAATACTGGGATGGAAAATGTTCTGTTTTGCCTTTTAGATGTCCAAGGGGCTATATGAATCTGGAGTTCAGTAGAGCGATATGGTGTATAGATGTAATTGGGAGCTACAAATCGTCATACTGGTGATGTTTAGAGATCTAAGGATGGAGGACGTCATCAGAGTTTGTAGAGAAAGAGAAGAAATGAAGCCCATGGAGCCCTCTAAAGAAAAGAGGTTTGGAAGGATGAAACCAGCAGAGGTGACTAAGGAGGGGACTAATCAGCAAAGGAGGACAAAACTAACAAAAGATTAACTGGTGAATTTGGTACATGTGTTGTCTGTCAATGTAATAAAGAAACGGTATCAAGAAGGGGAGCGAGCAACTATCAAATGCAGCTGATGCCTATTGGGAATTGACCACTGGATTTAACATGAGCCTTTCCTAGGAGTTTCTTGAGGGCAGGACTTACAATTTTGTTTCTTTGTCCTGTAATCCAGTAGAGAATTTCAAAAAGTCTACGGGCAGTGTTCTTTCCATCACAAATCCTGATTCTTTAGGTGAAGTGCTATCAGAATACAGAGAAGTTCAATTAGGTAGACCATGAAAATTTTAAATAATAGTGTTGTTGTTTATGGGTTTTTTCTTGGTTTTGTTTTGTTTGAAATAAATATTTAGTTATTCAAGATAGACTACAAGCCAGTAAAAAAAGTAGTAGGAAAATAATCTAGGTGACCGTTTAAAGTTGGCAAGAGCCTGGTGTAACAGTTAAAGGAAGAAAACAATGATGTTATGTGAGAACAGTGTAAACGAAACACAACAGGAAACTGGAAGACTAATGGTGCCAATAATAAATAAATATAATGGTACCAAAACATTAATAAATAGTGCCAAGTAAATAAAACAAATCAGTTAAACTGATGTTATTAATGACTAAGAGGTATTTTTAAAATTCTAAATAAAATTAGTTAAATGAAAGAAGACACTTCATTTTTTCCATTAGTTGGCTACAAGGAGAACTAGAATAAAGACAGGTAATGCTTGAAACTTCTATGTTCAGGTAAAACCTCATGAATCTACTTGGTCTCGAATCTACTTGATCTCCTCTAAGGCAGAGACAAAAGAACACACAGGTACTAGACAGATTCTGGCTTTTCTGATACCTGAGAAGACAGAATTCTCTCCCAGAACACACTGAAACAAAACCACTCTCATGGGCCTTACTGAACTCTATTCGTCCATTTTGAACTTAGCAGTGTCTTACCATAAGGCATTACTTAAAACTAAAAGTGCAGACATAAGAAGGCAAAAGAACATTATAGAATATACAGAAGAATGTAACATTAATTCAAAGAAAACTTAGAAATTGAAATCAAGCTTGAAAAACGTATTAGGTAGTTGGAAAGCAACATTCATAGCACATTAGCTTGCACCAAAACAAAATTAATAAAGAGAAAGTATGTAAATAGTATGTGAATATTTTTGTAATTAAAAGAAGTGCCTCTTTGCATGAGGCAAAAAACATCCTGAGAAGCATGCAACCATCCAGCTGTGGAGCACATAACAAGCAAAAAAGGCAGATTCCAGGACAATAGGGGTAATTAACATACCTCATGAGGATCACAGGAGGGCAAAATCACCTCATGTGTCTTCAGACAGAGATTTCAAAATTTTACCTAAAAAACAGGCTTCTATCTTTCCTTTGAATAGAATCTCAGCTGAAGACTATATTTTCTACGCTTCTGTGCACCTTTATGTGGCCAATGGGTAATGAATGGAAGTGGTGTTTACAATTATCAACCCTTTTCTATGAAGAATTTGATTACTTTTCACTCTTTTTCCTCACCTTTGAAGTTGGGATGGAGTCATGTTGCTTGTTGGTATCCAGTTTACATATGCACAATATGCCAAAGACTTAAAGCATGGCAGCTTAACAAGACAAGAACCCAAGTTCCTATTGGTCTGGAGAACAAAACAGCCTCCCCAACCCTGGATGGAACACAACACCCATTTCTGGACTTTCCTATGAAGGAGAAATAAGCTATTATATGTGGCCACTGCATTTTTGGGTTTCTTTGTTATGATATAACTTAGCACCTACCCTACCTAATTCACATATAAGATCCTAGCATAGTTTTTTGGGTTTTTTTTTTTTTTTTTTTTTTGTTTCTTACCACATAAAGTATATTCCTTTTTTCCATTTTAGTCTTTATATACTCAATAAATATTTACTATGTACCAGATTACCACATGTCTCCATTGGTCCTTACATTTTTGAACCACTTTTATATACGTATATTTAGTTTTGAAAAGGGCCAGAGGTGACTAGATGGCTCAGTTTAGCCACCTACTCTTGATTTCGGCTCAGGTCATGATCCCAGGGTCATGGGATTGAGTCCTGTGTTGGGCTCCGTGCTAAGAGTTGGAGCCTGCTTAAGATATTCACTCATTCTCTATTTCTCTCTCCCTCCATCTCTCCGCTCCTCTCCCCTACCATGCTCTAAAATATAAAAATAAAAATAAATGAATAAAAGGGCCAATGAAGGCACACGAATAACAATATTTTCTTAAGTAGCCTACAGTATCACATTTCAAAAAGGAAGTAAATAAACCTCAGCTGAATGTTCATCTCTGATGAAAGCCTCAGGAATTCCCCAATGACAAATATTTTCAATGTCCCAGGAAAGTTTTAGGGTTCTGATGGTTTTTGTGCCAAGTTAGTTTCAAGAAAATCAAATTGTTTGACAGTGTGACAACAAAATTAGTGGAATTGCAACTAATGTTGATAATAGAAGATTGACTAAAGATAGCATTCACTGCAAACACAGTTCAATGAGGCCAGGAGATTTTCCCAGGTAGACCCACGGTTCAAAAAGAAAAGGAAATGTAAGGAAACATTAATGTCATCATGATGATCAAATTCCTGACATCGATTCTTATAAAAATGAGGTTCCACAAAAGGCATATATACCCCTTTATATCTCAAATTCTTTCTTAGGTATTGCCATTCATTGTGCATGTGTCTTCTACATATTGGCCAACTTTTTTTTTAAGGTTTATTTATTTGAGAGAGAGAGGCAGGAAGACCAAACCCACAAACTGTGAGATCATGACCTGACCTGAAATCAAGAGTCTAATGTTTAACTGACTGAGCCACCCACATGCCCCATATTAGCCAACTGTTTAAATATTTGGAACGATTTGCTTCATTCTATGGTTTAAGAAACATACAAATTGTCCCTTTGGTCACCTTATTTGACAGTTAAACTGATAATACTGTTGTTGCAACATAATGGAATGCTATTTAAACTTGTTCCCTTTGTGAAGTGCTCCATAATTTATGGGTAAGTTATTGTGCTTTCAGTAGAATTGAAATGTCTTTGAACACACAACAATATGTCTTGATTAAATTATATATTTTGAAATCTTTATAATTGATTACTGTTTTCTTTTCATGGATCATCCAGTGACATTTCACACAAGCAGCTTCTCCTGATGCATGGCCGCTTGGTGCAGAGGACAGGCTTCTCAGATGCAAAACAATCTCTGCTCTACTGCAACTTGTGATTCATCCTGCAGAACACATATATAGCAGGACACTGTTCTTCTTTTACATTACAGCATTTTTATTGTCTTTATGGGCATGACATGGGCAGACTTCATGTTGGAGCAAATCTGGGCGGGGGGGGGGGGTCACACCCAGAGGATCCTTCATCAATACCTGACCATTACTTGAAAGTCAACAGTCTTAGAATATTCTCTCTCCAAGTTTCAGTTCTAGGGCTCAAAATACATAGCCTCTGCATTAATGATGGATGAATTGCAAGTTGGTTCATTAAATGTGAAGATGGCATTAAAAGCAGCACAATTACATTACCATCACCTTGAAAGGTCAAACCAGAAATCACAGCATTCGGAACTACTAAGAGAAATATGGTGAGGTCCCAGAGAAGTGAATTTAGACAGCAAAGTTTCAACTAAAGCTAAGGTTAATTTACAAAGAAAAAGGGTCAGTAACATACTATTGCTATAATTGACTTTTGAGAAATGTGGCTTATATTCTAAAAATCTAAATGTAAGTACGCAAAATGCCAAATGGTGAATATAACTCAGGAGTGCAACTTTTTTGCTATCTTTCTCTCTTGCCTACATCCCCTAAAAATCACAAAAGTCCTTGTAATATACTCTCCTCTTCCTCCTGTCCGTGGGTAATGTGGCACTTAGATCTGGTATGTGTTCCTGGCTGTTATGGGTTAAATTGTGCTCCTCTGCCCTGAATTCATGAGTTTAAATATTAGCCCCTAGAACCGTAGAATCTATGGACTTACTTGAAAATAGGGTCATCAAAAAGTAATTAGTTAAGATAAGGTCATAATGGAGTAGGGTGGGTGCCTAACCCAGTAAGATAGCTATCCTTACTACAAAGGAGAAATTTGGACACAAAAATAGAAACACAGGGCAAATGCCATGTAAGAACGGACTTTATGCTACCACAAGCCAAGGAACACTAAAATCGTTAGCAAACCACTATCAGAAAGGCATGGAACAGATCCTCCCTCATAACTCTCAAAAGGAACCAAGTTTGCAGATACCGTAATATTTGAACTTCTGGTCTCCAGAACTGTGAGACAGTAAAATCCTGTTGTTTAATCCACTCAGTCCGTGGTACTTTGTTCCAGCTAATAAACTAACAAACCAATACACTGGTTCAAATTATTTACCTCTGAATTGGGGATATCAGGGCTTATTGTTTCAGGTTCTAGTAAAGATTAAGTGAGATAATGTTTATATAGCATGTAGCATGGTGCAAGACACAAAACAGTTGCTCTCCAAACCATCAGTCTCCTTCTCATAGTTAGCTACTTTTCTAATCTTCAACCTAACATTTAGAAAATATTAAAATAATAATACTTGGAAAATAACTGATTCATATTAAAACACAAATTATTCATAAATCTTACTAACACATTCTGTTGTATTTGAAAACTATTTATGACTTAAGATGAACATAAACTCTCCAGTCCCTATACTGAAAATCTCTCTGAACCTTCAGTTAGCACCTCTTTTGGAGGAAAATTAACAGGGCATCTTCTCTGGGCTCTATCTGCACACAAATACCGTTATCTTCCTTCAATTCAGAGAACATCGTAAACACATTAAGAGACTCCAAATTAAGAACATCTAATATGTAAATTTCAAGACTGGAACATGTTTGTCCTCTTTTCTAATGCTTTGGTGGACTTTGGCAGATTTTCTCTTGTGTTCAAGTAAAAACTTCACTTGCTTTCAAACCTAATAGTCTTTATATGTGTTTAAAGTAAAAATAAATGGGATATTCTGTAAGATAAGGGAAAGAAAAGTTATACAAGACTCTACACAGAGAAAATAGAAATATGACGGATGGATAAAAGTAAATAAGCTATATCTCGAAACCAAATAAAAATGGCCAATATGTAAGCAAACAGTAATTCAACAGTAAACAATATAAAAACTATTTTTGCACTTGTTTTAAATTGTCAATAAGTGCATTAAATACAATACTTAAAAAGAAATTTTGAGAATTTAGTTCCAAAAAGCTGAGAAGTAGTCAAATAGCATGTATCTCCTCATTAACCTCTCTTATAACCACTGTAACAATGACGTTTCCAAAATGTTTACAACACACTGTTTGTTGAATTAAATTACACTAGTATTTCATGAATGAATGAACGTACCCTTTAACATTTATTATCTTCTTATTCATCTGACATTAGTTTATTTCTCTTGCTCTCCTGTTTCTGATATAGGAAGAGTATAATTTATTGGATAAGAAATTAATTCTGAGAATGGGACATGGTGAGGTTTGAATTCTAGAATTCTTTATATTGGTCTGTGACCTTGCACAAGTTGCTTGCTACCCTTTCACGCTTTACAGTTCTCTCTCACCTAAAACAGAGTAACTCAGGATACTTTGATTAAATGAAATACTGCTTACCACATAACAAGCATGGAATGAAAGTTATTACACAACATGAATACATTCTCAGGCAAAGTGATTTATTTATTATCATTCTTACTTTCCTAACTAGAAAAGAAGTGTGGCCAATAATTATAGGAACCATGCCATTATACATCTGGATGGATGTAGGAAAATGCATGGTCCACAGTATGCAGCTGGGTTCATCTATTTAGGGCAATCATTCCATATCTTGTGATTTACTCATATACCTTTAATTTCTTGTTCACTCTATTTTATTTTGTTCTTTGGATTCAGCAAATAAGTTCTGCTTCAAGGGAAGTAGCACTGGCAGAAATACACAATTTTGTATTTTTTAAAACTATCTTGATGCTATAAATTACATTTGAAGACTTAATTCACAAGTCCAGTTCTTTGAGCATTCATTTAACCTTAGACACAAATGTGCTTTTCTTTTTGACGATCTTAATATGATACAACAACAACAACAAAATTTTTAGTTTTTAATTATAAGGGTCAATTTGGCATTCCACAAGTGAATACTAGCACTCTTCTAGCTATTAAGATCCATGATTATAAACATAAATAATTCTAAAACATTTTTCATATATTTTGATGAAAAGGACACAATTTAAGTAATTCAAGATGATGTGTACCTTGACATTTTATTTACTTTTTTCAATGAAAAAAAAATAGCTCTTCTACTGGGATTTTCCATTTCAGGAAGTCTTTTCAAAGTCTTGAATAAATTTTTATTTCTCACCTCCAATTTTTATAAAGTTGACCTGGCAGTATTTTTCGCGTTATAATTATATATTTGTGTTTATAGCATCAAACTAAATTCTTAAAGGAGAAATAGTGTTCTTTGTTATTTATTAAAGAAAATTTAAAAAAAACATTTAAAGGGACATCAGTTTCTTTTTTCTGTTTGTTTTATACTTTTTAAAGCACAAAGACTCAATGCTATATATTTAGGATATTAGGCTATTTACTAATAAAATTTAAAGTTTCCTAAATTCAGGGATGCCTGGGTGGCTCAGTAGGTTAAGTGCCGACTTTGGCTCAGGTCATGATCATGAGTTCGAGCCCCTCATCAGGCTCTGTGCTGACAGCTCAGAGCCTGGAGCCTGCTTCAGATTCTGTGTCTCCCTTTCTCTCTGCCCCTCCTCCACTCATGCACTGTCTGTCTGTCTGTCTCTCTCTCTCTCTCAAAAATAAATAAAAACATTAAAAAAAAAATTAAAATTTTTCCTAAATCCAAAGTGTAGCAAGTATTGCAGAAACACACAAGAAAATCGCTTTTTTATGATACTAGTGGAAGCCTTTTAAATAAATCAGATTGAGCCCTTTCTTAGTTGAGCAGAACCAGGTAATTTATATAAGAAATGACTGTGAAAGAAAGATGCCTTGAAGGAGTAAAACCACTGAGTCTTCAATTTCACTTCAACACCCCCTGGATAGTAAGAGGAACCTGACAAGAATAAATGACTCTCAGTTACATGTGGAAAAAATCAAATCCCATAAACTTTTCTTGGCACCACTAAGAACAAGAAATTAATAGTCCTGCTTAAATCAAGAAAGAATTGCTAAACCTGATAATTCAGAAAGAAAATAAATGCTGAAAATGCTGATACAATACAATATGTATTGTATTTCTTTTATGGTTACAAATGGAGATTATTTGAGTATGATAAAATTCATTTAATTAAAAAATGTTTACATGAGGAAATATTGATAAAATTGCTTACAGATTTAATTAAAGCATCGTGACATTTAAATGACTCACTGGAGGGTAAGTTAACCTTCATATCTGGGTTTGTACTAGTATTATTATATTAAGTATTATTATATTCAATTAGTGAAATATTACCATAAAAATTTTAGGTAGAAAATTTACACTTAAGGCTCAAGCATTGCATTTATTTTCACATCAAACTTTTCACATACTAAGTGATCCTATCAGAGCTACCAGGAAATCCTGTAGAGTATAATAGATATTCATCATAAACCAACTCAAATCAGTCTGTTCTAACCCCAGAAACTAAATGTTGTATCTAAATTTCCATTTGCTTTCTCACTCGTTTCTCCTATGTTACTAAAAGGGTCATTTTTCTAGCCATTAACGTATTTTCAACTATACTTTGGATTGAAGCCACTCTCATTTGAACCAAAATCTTGCTTAATCTATTATTCTTCATTTTATATAATAAAGAAATCCTCATTTGTTTAGTGCATTAAGAAAATATACAGAACAAGTATCAATGCCAACTACTGTCATGGATCCTGGGGATAAAGCATAAGAAATATAGCACACTTTCCTTACAGAAATTATTTTACATGGAGCTATATATAAGAAAACAGGGAATTATAACACTGGTGATATGTGGTGAGAGATGGCATAATGGATGCTATGATGGCAACATTAAATGGCACCCAACAAAGTTTTGGTTAGCCAGAGAAGGCTTGCAGAAATGATGCCCTAACTAGGCCCATAGACTGAGAAGGAATTAACTGTGTGAAAGGACTGGAATATTGAGTAACTGAAAAAGCATATATAACAGCCTAGAGTTGAGTGAAAGGTGAGATGTCTGAGGACTTGAGAATTCATTGGGGTTGAATACTAGAAGGTGAAAGGAGCCATACTGAGAGGGAAAGCTGGGGACACAGCAGAATATAATTATAGAGAACACTGCCGTGATCTTAAGAATGGCTTATTTAACAAGAACGATTAGGAGATAGTAAAGGGTTGTAAGAAGGAATGTAATAGGATTCCATTTTCACTTCAGAAAGATCAACTACAATATAAACAATAGAGTCAACAGATTCAAAACAGGAAAAACCAGTTAAAGGTTTACTGCACTGGAAAAGAAATGCTGGTGAACTGACTGAACAGGGAGACTGAGAATGAAGAGAAATGAACAAATTCAACATAGTGTTATGGAATGATCAAGAATGAAAGGACAGAAAGATCTATATTGATGCCATATTTCTTGTTTGGACCAATGGTCTGGCAGCATGAAGAGCTGGTGGGAGGGGGTGGTGAATGATAGGTCAATGTTGGTCATTCTGACTCTCGGCGCTATTGAGACACTCAAGTGAAAATGTCTACATGACAGCCTGGTGTATGGACCAGAAGCTCAGAAGCGAAATCACACCTGAAAATAAATATGTCACTAGTATATGAAAAGTAATGGAGGGGCGTCTGGGTGGCTCAGTCGGTTGAGCGTCCGACTTCAGCCCGGGTCACGATCTCGCGGTCTGCGAGTTCGAGCCCCGCGTCAGGCTCTGGGCTGATGGCTCAGAGCCTGGAGCCTGCTTCCGATTCTGTGACTCCCTCTCTCTCTGCCCCTCCCCCGTTCATGCTTTGTCTCTCTCTGTCTCAAGAATAAATAAACGTTAAAAAAAAAATAAAAAAAAAAAGTAATGGAAATACCTTGAGACTGGATGGGATTGATTGAATGGATGACTACAAACGCCAAGGAGAGCTGCAGTTGAGAGTAGTCTAAATAATTTGACTTAGCAAAGGACAAAAGTTATAACCTTAAAACAAAAACAAAACACAAGAATGTCATTGTGAAAACCCAGAAGATTAAGACATATGGAAATGATTCCTTACTAAATCCAATGGACACTTATATCCTTCTATTTCTCAAAGATGGTAGAATTTAACATTTTAGATGGTTCCATTTTTCTGGCTTCTAAAGCAATACTCTTTAGTTTTCTTTCTGCTTCTTGGCTTCCTTGCAAGCCCCTATCTATTTGTCTATATATCCTCAGGTTTTGTCTTAGACACTCTCCACCTATCATTTTACGTTCCTTTTCTTGAAGCGTTTCTCAAAACTCTGAATTTACCCCCACTCCCTATATGTGGACAACTCCACACTTTACATCTCTACTCCAGGACTCTCTATTAAGTTAGACTTATTCAGTCTACCTACCTACTGACTCTCTTGAATACACACTAGTATTTTAGTTCATTATGCCCTCCAAGCCTGCCCTCTCCTTTTCTATTTCCTATTTCCACTTTAGATCTCTAATTACCAGGTCATTTAACAAGTCATAATCCTGAGCATAGCCTAAACTCCTCACTTTCTTCCCTCTCTCTTATTCAGTTGGCCAAGAAATGGGGCTGATGATACTATCACATTTTAATCATTCATTCATTCATTCATTCATTCATTCTAACTGAAGTACAGTTGGAACACAATGTTACATTAGTTTCTGGTATTCAACATAGTGATTTCACAACTCTATGCATTATGCTATGCTTACCACAAGTGTAGCTACCATCCATCAATCTATAATGTTATTTATAATACCACTGCTATGTCATATTTCATGAAGTCTACTACATTGCCTCATCAAATATCACATTGCTAGGTAAGGAGTAAGCATTCAATAAATGTTTTGTGAATGAATGAATAAGTTCCTCTTCCCTCTGGCCCTGAGTTTGTGTTTCTCATAACTCTTTGCTGACACAATGGAATACCCGGTATAAAATAATGGTTCTTCCTACAACTTATCCTTTGAATTGAGAACAAAATAACTTGTATAAGTTTAAATGTAATTGGTTCACCCTCTTAAAATTAGTATCTCCTGTTCTCTTACAATACAAATTATGAGGTCTTTAGCATATTATTAGCTTTACCTACTTGGACAACCTCATATTACTGCCCCAACACATTCTCTTAAACTTTTCCTAGATTTAGACTCTCTTCTTCTCAGTTTGGTGGACCCCTATTCCTCCTCAGATTCAGCTCAGCTGTCATCTTTCCTAAAAGACATCCCAGCCCTTCTACGTACCCTAGAGAGGTGAATACTCCCTCTTTTGTGATTCTAAAGATTTTCATGGCTAGGTAACCTGTGATTATCTCTCAGCAACATAGTGTGATTTATTTTTTTTTATTTATTTACCTATTTCCATATTTATAATAGTTTATATAAGTCATATTTGGCACTCAACATATGCTGATGTAGTACAAGAACAACCATACATAAAATCTCAGAATCCACTTACATCAACAATAATACACCACAAATAAGATAATGATGTTAGAATAAAGAAAAAGTATCTTGAAGAATACTACTTCAAAACAGTGGGACCAATTTTAACGAAAGCTGGAAATGAACTAATCAGAAGGAGTCTGTTGAAAGTTACAATAGCAATCTACTTGTATTATGGCTTACCAATAACATATTCCACCTAAGAGGCATCTGATAACTGCCATTAAGAATGACTTTTCCTCAAGTTCCCTTCATTAGTAATGAGCTCGTAAAGTCAAAGAGCAAAAGCTTTTAAGGGTCATATTCTTTAACAAGGAAATAGAGTACTTTGTAAAGATATTAGGAATTACCAAGGGGATAAATCACACTTACTGTAGCTTTTTTTAAGGCAAATTAGCAGATTTCCTAATATAACAAAGCTAATGAGTCACTGGTATTTGTAATTAATATAATACTGAATAATTTTGAAGGTCTATTTATGATGAATATATTCACTATATAACATTTTTACATAATTTAAAATTACTCATTGGCCAATATTTAACTTAAAGGTATGAAAACAATCAAGTACTATTATTTAAACATGAATGTTCAGGACTGTATCATGTTAAAACCAATAAGAACTTTATACTGAAATAGAAAATTATCTTCATATAAATTTTATAATTATCTTTCTCTAAATAGGGGAAATTCCAAGGAAAGTGAATTCATGTGATTCGTGTGATTCTAGCAGGCCTGAGGAGGTACAGCTCTTCTCTTTAAAGATCCTGCACTAGAAATTCAGGTGTTGCCAAAAGAAGACAGTGGACACTTAGAGCAGAAAAACAAATGCCACAGTTGTACTCAAGTCTGTATTCACACTGAGAATAAATCATATAAACTCATGCATAACATTGAAATTTTTCTTAATAAAAGCCCTCTATTAAAATAACATAAGGGATGCCTGGGTGGCTCGGTCGGTTAAGTGTCCGACTCTTGATTTTGACTCAAGATCACAAGGTTTGTGGTTTCGAGCCCCGTGTTGGGCTTTGTGCTGAGCGTGGAGCCTCCTTGGGATTCAAATTCTCTCTCTCTCTCTCTCTCTCTCTCTCTCTCTCTCAAAATAAATAAACTTTTTTTTTTTAAAAAAAAGAAAAAAGTAGTAATATAACTTTTAAGCACATATTACCTATATTTACTACCTGACTTTAAAGAAAGATTAGATTTAAATCAAGGCATTAAGAAACAGGAAATTGGGCAGAATAAAGAAATTAAAACTGCTTTACACTTGAGTTTTAACTTTTACTTAGAGAATTCCCTGGAGTTCAGAGTCAGCCTGTGTCTTCCAATCTGAGATAACCTCACAGAACTCAGCCTGTGTCCAGAGGGGCAAGGCATGTCTCATCTCTACTAATTCTTAGAGCCCCTGCAACTTCTGCATCCTTTGGGTATCATGGACTAAAGAGCTCCAGCTACTGGGCCATATGTCATATCTAGGATAACACCTGGAGACATGTGGCTAAGAGTCATGATACACTCTTCATCACTGAGGCCACAGAGGTAATACTGTTGTGCAATCTTGCTCCATGCAATGGAAAAATTATAAACAGGCCAGTATATTCTGTTCCTCTCTTTCCCCAGAGTTCAAATTCAGCTAAAACTTCAAAAAGATAGGACAAAGTAGGAACACAAAGATAGCTCCAAAGTCTCTTTCCTCAAACGGCATCAAATTTGTTTTGGTTGCTATGATAACAAGGCGGTCAATGATGTGATGGTTCCATGCTTAAACTATTATAGCATTGCTTCACATCAGTTAACAACAAAACACATATGCACACACAAGTATATGTACAAATACACACACGTATACGTGTCCTTATAATACACACATATAAGACACACAATGTCTTAAAATTCCAAGATGGCTCCATTATTCAAATTGCTTCTCACACAGATTATATTTTTAAAGGATTTTAACATTATTCTTGTACAGAAAATCATAACGTTTGATACAGGATAATATACAAATTAGTCTGAAGTAAGAAGATAAGTTCCTCGGAGGCAATTCTAGGACCCTACATGTCTAAACATCAATCCCATGTTTAAAGCACTATTAGGATTTCCAAGTGAGTTAGCCGTCTCACATTTGCTTTGTCCTTTATTAAGTGACAGAGGGAAAAAAAATGATGTATTGTGTTTGAGGTAATACCCCAACATCACTCAGGAATCATTTAATCACAGAATATATCTCATTTAAAAATACATAATTTCTTATTCATCCCTTAAGGGTATAGGAATTACTGCTATGACAACCTGTTCTATGAAATTCAAATTATGCACATTTTAAGAAATTGTAAAGGAACTTCAATAAGCTGGTAAAAATCAGAAGCACTTTTCCCATTTCTATAACACTGCTATGAGAATAAAAAGTAAGTCAATTTCAGTGTAATTCTACCATTTGTAATTGCTGGCAATGAATAAGCAAAGTAACAGAGGCAAAGATGCTAATGAGACAGAGTTACTTTGAAACAAAAGCTACCTATTTCCTGAAGGTGTTATCACTCCAGGGATGAAGGACCTTGGAAAATGACCTAGATAATAGATGACCAGATAATCTCTAATTTTACTGCCATAAAATACCATTTATCAATGGTTAATTACTATTTGCAGAATGAAAGAAAGAATCATTGTAGTTTGTACAACTCACTTGGGAATATTTTAATAATGAGGAAGCACTGGGAGCCTCAGAGCGCGGCCTTTCACCCAGTTAAATACCTAAGTCATGGCCTATGAAAAAGCTTAAATGTGAATATTTCCTTGTTCTTAGTATGGGAGTGTACTGAAAAAATCACATGAGAAAAAATCATTTTAAAAAAGCGGATAAAATAATTGCAACATCACTTTTATTTCCATTAGTAGTGTTTACATAATTCTTAAGAAATTATAGAGAAAGCATACTATGTATTTGATAAATCAAAATGAGTTACCTCCCCACCTATTGAGAGATGTGAAATCTAAAAGAAATTTACATCAATTTCACTCTCTGTAAACACAGCCTTTTCTTTACTGATGATTAGATTGTATTCCAAAAAAAGTGTCATAGAGGATTATGAGTTATGCCACTTTTGTACCTCTTTCACCTTAGTTCATCGCTCAACTAGATGAAAATGCTATTGGTTATTTATAACTTTCCAACACATACACTTTTCTTCTGATTCTCATGCTAATTTTCATAAATAGCTTCCTTTCTTCTTTTCAATGCTATTCCCATTAAAAATTCAGGGAGATATCAGAGAACTGATCTCTTTGAAATTTTAAAAAAATTTTATTTACTTTTATTTTTTATGTAGATAGTTAATTTCTTGGCCAGATTTAGAAATGTAGCAGTAATAATGGGGCGCCTGGGTGGCGCAGTCGGTTAAGCGTCCGACTTCAGCCAGGTCACGATCTCGCGCTCCGTGAGTTCGAGCCCCGCGTCGGGCTCTGGGCTGACGGCTCAGAGCCTGGAGCCTGTTTCCGATTCTGAGTCTCCCTCTCTCTCTGCCCCTCTCCCGTTCATGCTCTGTCTCTCTCTGTCCCAAAAATAAATAAACGTTGAAAAAAAAAACTTTTTAAGAAATGTAGCAGTAATAAGGAAATAGCATATGTAAGAAAACAAATCATAACATTACAAGAAAACAAATGGTGATTTATATTGCCTTGTAAAGTGCAGAGCAATAAACTGCTTAAACTTATATTATTTAGTTAACACTATAGGAGGGTAGTGCAAGCCTAAAAGTGTGGAGGTCTGTGTTTAATTCAACGATAGATTCCAAGCCTCTGCAAAACAGGCTAAGTGATCTGCACATAGGAGATTCCCAATAATACTTGCTAAATGAAGGTATTTTGATGTTGGTTTTCTTTTCTGTGAAGCAAAGATGCTGTATTAATGCTTTCAATGAAATCCTTTCTTCTCCTTTCCCCCATTTGTTTCTTCCGAAAGAATAAATTCAAAAAGAAAATAAGTAGCCAAATAGATGCAGGGAAAAAGGAGTGGAAAGTTAAGAAAGCTGTTCGCAATTAGCCTAACTGAACACAGAAAGTCAATTCCACCGTTAGCCTGTCTGGCTTCAGGCATGGCAATTCTCGCTCAAATTTAATGTCAGAAATTTAATGCCAGCTCTATTACTTATTTCACTTCACTTTGTCACTGTACCTGCAATGTTGTCTAATAGAGATTTATTTAGATTCATGAATATCATATATGGAAAATCACTCAAGAAGACTAAGGGGTAATTAATAAAGTAGATTAGTCAGATTACTTAGCAGCCAAAATGTATTTGCAATCACTTCAACAGGCTAGAAAAAGGTTTTCTCCCAAAAGAAAACATAGGTGATTGGGGAACAGCCTGGTTAGGAAGCCAATCGGGAAAATACACGGTAATCTGGTATACTTGGGTTTTTGAGATTGTGGGAAATGCTCTCGGAAATAGAATGGAGTTACACCTAAAACCTGGGTCCTGTAACTAAAAATTGGGATGGGTGGGTGGGGCACCTTTCTTTGTACGTTTTCTCTAGAGAACTAGCTTTCTGTTTTCAAAGGAACATCGAGAGTGGCAGAACCTTGTCAGAACCAAGATATCTGAAAAAGGGCTAGTGGCTTTACCACATCATGTGTGTGAACGTGTGTATTTGCAATGAAAGGGCCTTTCACAATGTATTTATGTATGTCAGGTCATCGCACACGCACACGCACAAAGGAAACCAAAGTGGAGAGATCAGTGACTGCCTAACTCACACAGCTAGGTAGTAAAGTGGTCTCTCTGTGGATTTAATTTTCTGTCCAGAATAAGTTTTTATGATATCATCTGTTTCAATAGGAAAATGCTTTATCGATCCTCAGTGAATTATAGTGTTCCTTTGGGAAGAATAAACTTTAAGATAGTAGACGTCAGTATTTGAAAGAGTAACCAAACACAATGAAATATAAAATATTGCAACTATTACACAGCATAAATGTTAAATGGAACATAGCTCAAGTCATCAAAATGCAGTAAATAATGTTAAATTTAAGACTGAGTAAAGCAGATTTAGTGACTAAACCAATTAAAAGAAGCAGAGCTTTATAAACATAAATTGTGTGCAATGAGCATACGGGAAGATGGAAAGGGCAAAGAAATAGGTGAAATTATTATTCAAAAAGAGATACTTAATACATTGTAAGATAACTATTATGTGATAGACTCTGCCTCCAAAAATTCCCCCCCCAAAATACCAATAAATTATATTTAACAGAAGCATTACTAATATGTGTTGATGATCAAATTATTTTAAGACACCAAAAAATTAAAGCATGCAAATAACTAAAAGACAAACTGGAGCTGTCTTGAATAATATACTATCATTTGCTTCTCCTTCAAACAAGTCACATCCTAAAGATTGCCTCTATCATAAGCCACAGAAACCTGCTGTTAACAGTACAACTTGATGAGTAGATTAATAATTTTAAGTTAACAAAGAATAAATCTTCAGTTTACAAATTTAAAAAAATTAAATAAAAATATTATTAAAAAGCAAACAAAAAATGGGAGTTAGTCTCTACGGGTAAAGATCAATGCTTTTAAAATCCTTAAAAATGGATTTAATACCTGTTAGTATTCCTACATGTAAGGTCTAGCAAATGTAACTTGAAATTAAGATAAAAATCCCTTTTTCAGAGTTATTACTCATCAATATCATCTTAGTTTTTGTGATGGTTAAGGTTATATGTCAACTTGGCTAGGCTATAATGCCCAGTTATTTAGCCAAACAAGAGTCTAGATGTTGCTGTGAAGGTATTTTACTTTTAGATAAGATTTAACATTTATATCACCTGACTTGGGGCAAAGCAAATTATTCTTCATAATACAGTAGGGCTTCGTATTATCAGCCAAAGGCTTTAAGAGCAAAGACTTGAGGTTTCCAAGCAAAAATAAATTTTGT
This sequence comes from Herpailurus yagouaroundi, assembly GCF_014898765.1. Taxonomy (NCBI): domain Eukaryota; kingdom Metazoa; phylum Chordata; class Mammalia; order Carnivora; family Felidae; genus Herpailurus; species Herpailurus yagouaroundi. The sequence continues at coordinate 23,683,231 of NW_024412412.1, read as the reverse complement.
ATCAAGACTGCAAGACAGAAATCTTCCTGCCCTGCAGAATTCAGACTCCAGACTGTAACATCAACTTTTACCTCAATTTCCAGTCTGCCAAGTTACCTCACAGATTTTACACACGCCAGCCCCCAAATTCAAAATCGTGTTATTCAATTCCTTAAAGTCACTCCCTTCTGCATGTGTATCTATTATTACATGTTATAATATTACATATAAAATGAAAGTGCATGTAGGGGCACCTGGGAGGCTCAGTCAGTTAAGCATCTGACTTCAGCTCGGGTCATGATCTCACAGCTCATGAGTTCGAGCCCCGTGTCCAGCTCTGTGCTGACATCTGAGTATGGAGCCTGCTTTGGATTCTGTATCTTCCTCTTTCTCTGCCCCTCCTCTACTCATGCTCTGTGTTTCTGTTTCTCAAAAATGAATAAACATTTACAAAATAATGTTACATTTATATTAATATATGAACATATTTACATATATATTTGTCCTATTAATATATATATATATATATATAGTAAAATATATAGAGAATATATAATAGGATATATAATAGAGTCTTAAATAATTGTGTATGGATATACATATATAACATATACTATACTATACTATACTATACTATACTATAATATAGCATAATAGGTATGGTTTGTTCTGTATCTCTGGAGAACTCAGACTAATACAGTTAAAAAATCAAGGAGACTGGCTCTTGAATTCTTAATTCAGGGGATGTACTCCTTTTGGTGACTGGCTCTATTCCTCTATGCTTCATAAATCCTAGCAGACCTGACCAAAAATCAAAGCAAATCTACAGGTAGGAAGAGAATAAATTACAGATTCAAAATTTATTTAGGTAGCTAACAAAACTAGTTCTACTTGTTGAGTGAACCTGGGGGGCTGTTGCTATTTTCAGTGTAATATATATATTTTTTATTTATTTATTTAAATTCGAGTTAGTTAACATACAGTGTAGTATCGGTTTCAGGAGTAGAACCCAGTGAGTCATCACTTACATAAAACACCCGGTGCTTATCCCACCAAGCGCCCTCCTTAATGTCCATTACCTATTTGGCCCATACCCTCACCTCCAGCAACCCTCAGTTTGTTCTCTGTATTTAAGAGTCTCTTAACAGTTTGCCTCCCTCACTCTTTTTATCTTTTTTCCCTTCCCTTCCTCTATGTACATTTGTTTTGTTTCTTAAATTCTACACGAGTGAAATCATACGATATTTGTCTTTCTCTGACAGACATTTTGCTTAGCATACACACTCTAGTTCCATCCATGTTTTTGCAAAGGACAAGATTTCATTCTTTTTGATCAAGTAATATTCCATTATGTGTGTGTGTGTGTATACACACACACATCCCACGTCTTCTTTATCCACTCCTCAGTCAATAGACATTTGTGCTCTTTCCATAGTTTGGCTATTGTTGATAGCACTGCTATAAACATTGGGGTGCATGTGCCCTTGAATCAGCACTCCTTTATCCTTTGGATAAATACCTAGTAGTGCGATTGCTGGGTCATAGGGTAGTCCTATTTTTAATCTTTTAAGGAGTCTCATACTTTTTCCAGAGTGGCTGCAACAGTTTGCAATCCCACCTACAGTGCAAAAGTGTTCCATTTTCTCCACATCCTCGGCAGCATCTGTTTTCTTGAGTTGTTTATTTTAGCCATTCTGACAGGTTTGAGGTGGTATCTTATTGTGGTTATGAATTGTATTTCCGGGAGAAGATACTTGCAATGGACATATTGGATACAAGGTTAGTATCCAAAATCACCAAAAAACTTATCAAACTCAATACCCCCCCAAAAAACAAATAATCCAGTGAAGAAATAGGCAGAAGACATGTGAATAAACACTTTTCCAAAAAGATATCCAAACAGCTAAGAGACCATGAAAAGATGCTCAACATCACTCATCATCAGAGAAAATATCTTTCTAATTGTAATTTAGACCTTGTACTTTAGAAATGTATCATGGAATTTTTTCATAATTTACAATCCAATTGGAGAAATATTTATCTTCCTAATACATGCTGGCAATCCTCAAAACATTTCAGATAAAATTTTGATTAAAATATTTGCCTATTTCTGTATAACCACTGAGAAACTAGGGGCGCCTGGGTGGCTCAGTCAGTTAAGCGTCTGACTTCAGCTCAGATCATCATCTCCCAGTTCATGAGTTCAAGTCCCGCATCGGGGTCTGTGCTAACAGCTCAGAGCTTGAAGCCTGCTTTGAATTCTATGTGTATCTCGCTCTCTGTACCTCCTCCGTTCTCACTCTCTCTCAAAAATAAAGAATAAAAAAAAGAAAATATCATTGATTAGCTATCTATTATGAATAAACAGATAAACATTTTTTTCTGACATCTCTAAAGCTTTTCTAAGTAGTATCAGCTCCAAAATACCTGCCTGTCTTAAAATTCCTAGAGCCGTATGGCGCCTTTGTATTTGATCTTTCCAGGTGGTCTACCTTTCTTGTATCCTACACACACACATGCGCACGCACACACACACACACACACACTTAATCTTTAATTTCAGCATTGTGAATTTCTATGTAGTAGGTCCACAAATAATATATGCTGATTAACTGATACACTGATTGAAAATGCAGGCAAATTTAGACATTTAGAACAAATTTCATTTTCTCTGAATTAAGGAAGCATTGTCTTAATCAGTTAAACTAAATTGAGATGTTCCATAAAGTACTTCATGTAATTATACTGCTTTCTTCAAACTGTTATCTTAGTACAATTTTACTCCACAAAAATGAGCAAAACTGGAAATTCAGAATCTCAGATCATAAACACATTAAAATAAAATGTCACACATAGGTAGTTTACAAATGTTATAAAATAAAAATATTTTGTCTAAAGGTTGGTTTGGAAATAGTAGTATAAATATTGTAAAAATAATATTTATTAAAATATCTGTATTCATTTATGTATTCGATATTCATTTACCCACCCATTCACCCATTCAAAGCCCGTATTTTGGGCACCAACTCGATACTAGGAACAGGAAATACTAAAGCAATAAGACATAGCCCTTTTCTAAAGGAGTTTTCATATGTAATGAGAATAATACTTAGTGAATAAAGAATATTTATGTTTCTTTAAGACGGTAGATCCAGCTGTTTTCAGGGTCCCATCTCTGAAATTAGGCCCAGGGAATTCAGATCAGAGCACTTTCTTGAGGCATGCATACAACTGTAGGCAATTTGGGGGACTATGGCAAAGTCCATTTTCTATCATGATCTCTATTCCCACATGCTCCAATCTTTCCCACATCCCCTTTGGGCAGAAATACGTAGACTATGTTTTAATACTTAGAGTGTTTACAGAGATATGACTAATGATAATATCCCTTTTTGTACTAATACCAAAAAACAATGGAATCATGGTGCTTTAGCATTTACCTTCTATAGGACATGTATAACAATTCCCCATCATTAACAATGATATCATTGCTTCACTGATATCAAATTGTTGAGAAAAACAAATAGGTTTTATTGTATAGCGTGGAAGGATATACATCTAATATAAAAAGGTATGAATTTTGGTAAAAGATGAAGATTATTATTTTTATTTATAGACCATAATTATCTGTATTTCTAGCTGCTTATCAATCTCACTGTGTATATAAGATGGAACTATATATGCATGTGTGTGCGTATACACACACACACACAAATTCACAAATATAGACACAGCTCAGATAATTTTTTTCAGATATATGATTAACAAATATATTTTCCCTATCTGTAGATTGGATTTTCATTCTGTTGATTGTTCTCTTTACTGTGTTTTTGTTTTGTTTTGGTTTTAGTTTGATACCGTCCTAAATTATTTATTTTTTGCTTTTGTTACCTGTGATTTCTGAATCAAATGCAAAACATCATTGCCAATACCAATGTCAGGGAGTTTCTCCTTTCTTCTAGGAGTTTTATGGTTTCAGGATTTATATTTAAGTATTTCAGCTATTTAGAGTTGAATTTTGTGCATGGTGTAAAATAAGCATCCATTTTCATTCTTTGGCATGTGTATATCCAGTTTTCTCAACAACATGTATTATTAATGTACTATAATTCTTCCTGTCTGGAATGCAGGCTTAACGCCTGGAGCTGCAACAGCCATCATGTGGTCCTGAAACCAAAAGATACTAGCTAAAGATGAAAGAATAGAAGAATGTAAAGATTATATCTAAGACATCATCCTTGAGCAATGGTAACCAACTTTAGACTGCCCACCTCCAGACTTATTGGATGTGAGGAATATTAACCTTTAAACTGTTTGAGTCTCAATTCTTTAGGATTTCTGTTATTGCCAAATGAGCACAAATCTAACTGCTAAACATAGAAAATTTTAATTCTAACATAAATAGTAACATGATACCTATACCAATAGAAAAATGTATATATAACAATCATTTCGTCAGTTCTTGAAAAAGAGGTATAACCATCATTTTAATTCCTAGAACTAGAAAAAAAATGAACATCATGTTTTCACCTTCATTTATTTCAGATTATGTGAAATATAAATAAAATAGGTTTTTTTTATTACTGTGTCATAGCACATCAATCTGTTTTAAAATCTAGCTTAAAATATGGTTTGAAGAATGTCCTCTGGTAGAAATACATACTGTTTTTAGAATAATTCAGAAAAACTTGTTTTGTAAGAGCTACTCTTTGTGAAACAATGTAGGGTACTAATAAAAATCCTTCAAACAAAAGCCTTCACCAAAAACTAGTGAGAAATAGAAGGAAAGACTAGATAGATATCTAATAAAGAAAGCATAGAACATTAATTCTACTTCAAGTATATTTTGTATCTACAGCACAAAGACAATTTAGATGAGTTTTTCTTTAATCTTCCACCACCAGGAAGGAAAAGTAATTAATACCTATAATGTATCTGTAATCAGGTACTTTAACTCCTATATTTTAAAATTAAAAACATAAAAATACCATGGTAATATCACATATGAAAACACATGACAGTTTTCTCCTTTGACCAAGAAGAATTTTAAATTGTGGCAGTGGAAATTTTGTTCAAGATATGAGAAATATTGCCCCTGGTGCACTTCAAAATTAAGTGTGAAAAGAGTTGCATATAAAAGGCATATGGTGATCAAAAGGGAGTTGAATAATCATAAGTTAGGTTTAAGAATAGTTCCTTATTTCAATGGTTGTTAAAGAATTAAACCAGATTGATTTACTTTAAGTGCTCCACACAGTAGTGTAAATTAAATTTCAGAATACTTTTACAAAATTTGGTTGATTCTTTTACGTGAGAAATCAAGAAATACAATATAATTTTCATGCGAGTCAGTTGTATTAGTGTACCAGGACATTAATGCAAAGGCAGTGCATACTGTCTCAATTCTATCTGACTGTCTCAATTCTATCTGAGGGCCTACAACTTGGGGGATGAGAAGGATTTGACTGTCCATATTTTCTATAAAGATGTGTTTGTTCGTTCACTGATATAGTGCTTACTAAGGAGTGACTCCCCAAATGCTCCACTCACACATTACTACCTACCTAGACTCAAGACTTTGGAAGAGGAGTCTTTAAAATTGATGAGTTGAAATTTAAATGGAAAGGTTTATTCGAAGAGAGTTGTCAGAGTTCTACGGCATTTCCTCTCTGCCAGGTGCTTCCTCTTCACCTGTATTTGTGTGTAGAATGTGAAGCAAGCACTGACACTCCAAAGGAGCCATTCCACAAGTCTGTCTATATTTTGTAGGATCCAGTACAATGTAGGCTCTGGAGCCTGATTGTCACCCGAGACAACTCATAATGTGAGGCTGACTAGTACTCCTGATGACACAGTGAGAAAAGATGACCCAAGGCAGGTCAAAGTCTCATGCCTCTAGTGAGGTAGATTTGTGTCCACCTGGAAGAGAAGCCAGCCTGAATAAACCTTGACAAAAGGACTGTGGGTAAACTCAGAGCAAGTTTGTATGGTTTAAGCCTATTAGAAGCAGCAGGTTAAGGGGGATTGTAAATGATCAGACAGTGCCATCCTTGCCAAAGTACCACACTTAGAAATTCCTGGGTGGGGAGAAATTTCTCCAGGAAACCCCCAAAGGTGTCTCACTCAAGATTTGACCGGACACCCAAGACGCAAAAGTACAGTTTAGACCAGCCCATATGAGTATGTATTTTTTTCCTTTTGTTTTTATGCAGATCCCTCAAAACCACTAGAAATGACACTGATCAGACACTGTAGCTAGAATATGGGTCAGGAGGTAGAAAGATGAAGGGAGAAGCCACTGACCTGCCTCTCTTCATCACGGCAGGCTTCCTGCACAAACACAGGCCTGACCAAGGACAAGAGTAGTTTTAAATGGGATGGGAGTAGCTTCAATAGTAGACAGAACTGGCATTTTTATTCCCTGAAAAGGAGCTTTTGTCATCTCCTGAGACTGATTAGTAAAGCTCTGGGATCTGTCTGAAATACTGCCAGGTAAAAGATATGTTACAACAACCAAGAAAGAGAGCAATGCAAAAGAATGAGGTTGTTCACGGGTTGTACCCTAAGGAGTCTCTTTAATTATTTCAGTTATTATCAGCATTACAATAAATGATTATATTGTAAAAATTAAAAGGGGATATTATACGTATATAAATGGTTAAATCTTTCTTTACAATGTATACATGCTGAAGATGAAAACCATTCACACAGCAGAGAGCTTAGAATAAATGGCTAAACAGGGGCGCCTGGGTGGCGCAGTCGGTTAAGCGTCCGACTTCAGCCAGGTCACAATCTCACAGTCTGTGAGTTCGAGCCCCGCGTCGGGCTCTGGGCTGATGGCTCAGAGCCTGGAGCCTGTTTCCAATTCTGTGTCTCCCTCTCTCTCTGCCCCTCCCCCGTCCATGCTCTGTCTCTCTCTGTCCCAAAAATAAATAAACGTTGAAAAAAAAAATTTAGAATAAATGGCTAAACATGAAAAATTTCATATCTTCCTTAAAATATAATCAAAACTAAATGTATTTGACAAATATGGACTTGTACACTTGGTGTGATCATGTTTATCCACAGACAATTTGAAGAATATGAATAATTACCAGCTATTTACCAGTTCTTCTTAGCAAGTGGTAATCACACATGTTAAAGAATGTTATAATTAATAACATCTAGTTATCGTTTACAATTTAAATAAAGGCTGTAGATAAGATGAATGAGATGTCAAGGAGAAAAAAAAAGTAATAGGTTTTCCTGAAAAATGTAATTCCCCTTATGCAAGAACAGACTGAATTTATGAAACATTATGAGGACATTTTTAGGCAATGTTTTTAACATGCTATTTCCTCTTATTTCCAAATCCAGTTTCACTGTTGGCAGAGTAGGAACTCAATATGAGCACCTACTAAATGGCAGTAGACTGAATTTTAACTAATGTTACTTTTTGTTTTTAAATCTGTTTTAACATTTATTTGTTTTTGTGAGACAGAGAGAGACACAATGCGAGTAGGGGAGGGGCAGAGGAAGGGAGACACAGAATCCGAAGCAGGCTCCAGGCTCTGAGCTGTCAAAGTTGGACGCTTAACCGACTGAGCCCCCAAGCCGCCCCTAATGTTACTCTTAAATTATTTTCTGATCAATACTTCCCAAAACAATATAGGATGGTATAAAGGTCAGCTGGCTGATCTTTCTTCTTCTACCTCTTTTCTGTTTTCTAATTTTTGTTGTTATTGTTACCACATACGCCCATACACACCCAGAATCTAGCTCATTATAAATTCACACAATTCTGAGGGCACCTGGGTGGCTCAGTTGGTTAACCTTGGAATTCTTGATTTCGGCTCAGGTCACGATCTCAAAGTTGGTGAAACTGAGCCCTGTGTCAGGCTCTGGACTGACACTTTTCTTCCTGGATGGCTATTCTCCTCTTTTTGAACCCAAAACTTAGGTAAATGTTTTGTTTGTTTGTTTATTTTTATTTTAGTGATGCCTGCTCTAGAACTTTAAAACCCTATTTTTACCATACAGATGAAGCCCGTTTTTCTACCCTGTAATAGATGCCCTCCCAATGTTCCCCAGAACATCTCTGAATACTTATTGGAAGTATCTGTATATTTGCAGAAAACTGAGTCAGTATTTAAGGGGAAAAGAAAGCATATTTGTCTGAAAGATGGGAAGCCTCAGTATAGAGGCTCTAGCTTTTCCCATTACCAGCTGTGCATCCTGTAGGCATCGGGAAGTCACTAAGATTCTCTGTGACTTAGTCCCTCTATGTCTATAATGACAGTACTGTCACAGAAGATGGGAGTGAACAAAGGACGAGTTAACGTATGAGAAAACATTCTGAAATAATGCATATGCACACATAATAATGATATTTAAAATAATACACGTGAAGACAATGGTGATCTTACAATCCATTAGGTATTTCCTACTCAATTATATCTTTTTATTTGAGTAACTGGAGCTGTGGGGATAAGGAGTTAATTTTATATATATATATATATATATATATATATATATATATA
>NW_024412412.1:23647547-23674633 GCF_014898765.1 Herpailurus yagouaroundi | reverse complement strand
TATATATATGTAGAAACACAACTTGTTCCATGAATTCTGAGAGTAAGAATTTAGCCCCATAAGCATGTGAAGGCTCTGGTGAAATGTTTACCTCATAAGAAACAACTATTTTGACTTCCTAAAAGTCCAAAATTTGATGTCATTTTCTCTGTCACAAATTTATTGGCTATAAGAATACTTAATACTAAAATTAACAGGGAAGTATATAAATTTATTGAAATTTTATGGTATATTTATTACCCTTAGAAAAAAAAAAACAACACACTTACAGTGATTACATGGATAGATTTCCTGCTTATAGAAGTGTCTGGGGTAGAAGTAGACAAATGTAAATTAAGGTTGGGTGTTTACTGTCTAGCATATCCAATCGCTTATTAAGTTGTGCCTTACTTTCTTTGTTAATTGGAAAATATCTGCATTATGTACCACAGAGAAAAATATTTGAATATGGATCAGGTATATGAAGACACTTTCAAGTGACTTCAGATACAATCAATTATTAATTACTACAAATTACAGAATAACAGTTTATTGGCAGCAAATAGACAATTAGAAAACAAAACCTACTGTGTCTTTAATCTAAACTTAGTATTTTAAAGATTTTATTTTTTAAGTTTATTTATTTATTTAGAGAAAGGTGAGGGAGGGTCAAAGAGAGAGGGAGAGGGGGAATCCTGAGCAGGCCCCATGCTCAGCAACTGAGCCTGATGTGGGGGTCCATCTCACAACTATGAGATCATGACCTGAGCTGAAATCAGGGGTCAGATGGTTAACTGACTGAGCCATTCAGGGGCCCCTAAAACTAATATTTTAAAATATCCTTCTTCTAACCCACGTGGTAGAGACAGTCAGTAATTATTAAACATCTGCTACTTTTCAGACTTTTTTATACTTAGTTTGAGGTCATGTGATTAGCTCTGGCCAAAGGAAAGTGAGATGTTTCACTGCTGGTTCAAGGCAGTTATGACCCAATCTGTCTTCTCACCAATCTGTCCCATCCATTGACAAACATGGAAGCCATGCGTGCCAGATGTTACAGTTACAAAATGCATGACAGAAATACCCAAATTCATAGACTTTATATGAGTATAAATTAAACCTTGGTGGGGTTTAACCCTGGTATTTTTGAGTTTTTCTGTTACTGCAACACAGACTAGCCTATCTTTACCAACACACATAAGTTCGCAAAATTATTCAATGGCACTTTATACCTATTATTATCAAAGAAAAAAAAAGTCCCTTAATCTGTGAGTATCGAGATAACATATGCCTTTTTTGGGCATTATTCTCACATGTAAACATCACTAGGATTCTTGTGTTTCCATTTGCAGACACAACATTGCCTCTGAGTAGCATCACTTTGTCACTGCCTCCCTGGGAAAACAAGACCCAAAGCAAACCAGCTTTGTGTACAATGCCATTCGCAAAGCATGCTAGGAAATTTCTATTCACAGTCAACAAAATAAAAATCTCAGTTTACCTGAAAAACCTCTGTCACCTCAAAAAATTGTGTTTTCAGAGAATCTGATTCCTGACACTGCTATTAAAATTCTATTACCTATGAAAACTGAGTATTTCACTTGCTCAAGCCTAGCTTTTTGTTTGTTTGTTTGTTTTGTACACAGTACATTGGACTATAAGCTTCCATTGCTATGCTCAATTGAATTCTGACAGTGTGACCATTTAGGCTAATGCACAATAAACCTTATTATATTTGCAAAATTTCCAATAATGTTATGAGAGTCACTGAAGTTTAATCTTGGTAACTTTGGCATATAGCATAAAAATCTAAAATGCAAATAGGCAATTATATTCATTCTGAAGTAAGCAAATCCCTAAAAAGTACTGATCAGGGGCACCTAGGTGGCTCAGTCAGTTAAGCGTCCGCCTTCAGCTCAGGTTATGATCTCACACTCCGTGAGTTCGAACCCCTCGTCGGTCTCTGTGCTGACAGCTCAGAACCCGGAGCCTGCTTTGGATACTGTGTCTCCCTCTCTCTCTGCCCCTCCCTTGCTCATGCTCTGTCTCTCTCTGTCTCAAAAATAAATAAAAATATTAAAAAAAAATTTTTTTAAAGTACTGATCGGACACTGCATACTGACTTACACATAGGAAAAAAAAAAAAAACGGATACGCACCACATGGAACGTTCAGGAGCCGAACCTTAGTAAGAATCCCAGTACTACCATTTATGACTGATGTTTACCTTGGACAACCTCATTCGGGCTGCTCTCTGGGCCTCATTTTACCTATCAGCAAAGTGGTGAAGGTGAGGATAATGGTAACAATAACAGTAAAACCTATTTACAGGGTTTGCCATGGTAAAATATTTAAATATTTGAGAAAAGTGTTAGTGTGTAGTGGGAGAGAGAGAGAGAGAGAGAGCATGAGCAGGGGAGAGGGGCAGAGAGAGAGAAAATCTTAATCAGCCTCTAAGCTCAATACGGAGCCTGACGCAGGGCTCAACCCCATAATCCTGGGATCGTGACTTGAGCCAAAACCAAGAGTCAGATGCTCAACCGAGCCACCCAGGCTCCCGTGACTTCCTTTTTTACCCAGACCAATTTTGGAAGTATTATAAAATATGGATGAAGAATCTGACTTTATTTTGAAAGCAAATTAATAGCTACTGTAGATTACCTGGGAAATGACAATGTAATGTATCCGAGAAATAAACAGTAAGTTACTCTCATTGATGGCCAGTAATTTCTTAGCCCTTTTAGGTAATCTTTACTAGATTTTGAGTGATAATCTAAGGATTTTTCTATGTAACTACCAGTTACAGTTGATCATATATTCAACACAAAATATCAAGTTGTTTCATTAAGATGGACACATAGCTGTGGATTTCTGTTCTCATAATTACCTCATAGACTGAAAATATTTTTCTTGCCTAAGTCGAGTGGGAAATAATTGATTGTATTTGTCAAGAATCATTTTCAATACAGATTATTTTCAAAGGTGTTACAGATACCTGGACCTAGGTTAGAAAGTACATTTTAAAGGTGCATATCACATTTTTGCTCTTTTAATTAAACTTTTTATTTTGAGATCATTGGAGATTCATTTGCAGTTGTGAGAAATAATACCGAAAGATACCTTTTACCTTTAGCCACAGTCCCCCTATGGAAGCATCTTGCAAAACTATAATACAACAAAGAGGAGATTGACAATACGGTCATGATACAGAACATTTCCATCACAAGAATCCTGCTTGCTTTTTTAACATTCACATTCATTCACTTTCCACTTTCATCTGAACCCTAGGCAACTAGTGATCTGTCCTTTGTTTCTATAATTTTGTCACTTCAAGAATGTTATATACTTGGAATCAAACAGTATGTAACTTTCTATGATTGTCTTTTTTCACTCAGCATAATTTTTGTGGAGATTCATTTGAAGAGCTTCATGTAACAATACTTTGTTCCTTGGACTGCTGAATGTAGCACAAGTTTTTCAACCATTCACTTCTTTAAAAAAAATTTTTTTTTTACATTTATTTATTTTTGAGAAACAGAGTGAGGCAAAACATGAGTAGGGGAGGGGCAGAGAGAGAAGGAGACACAGGATCTGAAGCAGGCTCCAGGCTCTGAGCAAGAGGTCAGCACAGAGCCTGACGCAGGGCTCGAACCCACAAACTGTGAGATCATGACCTGAACCGAAGTCGGAGGCTCAACCGACTGAGCCACCCAGGTGCCCCTTAACATTCATTTCTTAATGAACATCTAGGTGGCTTCCAGTTTGGACAACCACAGATAAAGCTGCTATACACATTTGTGTACATATTTTGTGTGGACACAAGTCTTCATTTTTTTCTGTGAAAATGGCCAGAAGTGCAACTGGTGCGTCACATAATATTTACATGTTCATTTTTTTTTTTTTTAAAGAAACTACTAACTTCTTTCTGGAGGGGCTGAAACATTATACACGCTCACAAACAATGTATGAGTGGCGCAGTGTTCCTACATCCTCAACAGCATTATTAATGTATGGCAATTATTTCGGCCATTCTAATAGGTGTGTAGTAATATCTAATTGGGGTTACCATTTGCATTATCCCCATGGCTTACAAGTTGAACATCTCTTCATATCGTTATTTGCCAGTTGTGTAATTGTTTGGTGAAATGTCTCATGTCTTTTGAGTTTCCTAGTTGAACTGTTTGGTTTTTTAATTGTTGAGTTTGAGTGTTCTTTAAACTCTCAAAATATTCTAGATACTACTGCTTTATCAGATATGCAGTTTACAAGAATTTTCTCTTAGTCTATAGATTATCTTTTGAATACAGGGGACACATTTTACTCCACAGTTATCATTATGCTTAGAAGAGTGTCTTAAAAATGAAAGAAATTATAGTATTTGTTTAATTAAACTGCATGGATCTAATTCCTCTTTAACAGAGTATATAGGCATAGAAATAAAGGTTTGGAGATCGGGGTGCCTAGCAGGCTCAGTCAGGAGAGCATTCAGCTCTTGATCGTGGCTGGGGTCTTGAGTTCAAGTTCCATGTTGGGTGCAGAGATTACTTAAATAAATAAATAAGTGAAAAAAAATTTAATAAAAATATGGGGATTCAACTAGGGAATCAAGATTTGAACAGAGAAACAAATGTAACATCCATATTGTCAGCATCCCTTTAAAGGGACTGATGTATCAACTCAGATGCTTCTCTTAAAACCAGGATGAGACCAACAAGCAGTGTTAAATTATTTAAAGGATTTATTTTGATACATTGCGTTCTTTCATGTGTCTCAGTTAGTATATGGTTTACCTTAATCTCATTACATTGATGACTTTAAGAATCTTTTATCACCTATTGGTATCACTTGCATCAATACTTTGGATTCTATGAACATAAAATACAATGAATGATATTCTCTGAGAAGAAGCATGTTCGAAAAAAAGTAAATAGCATCTGCCGCTAAATATCTTGCATTTTTCTAAAATTCTATGCATGGATTGTGGTGAGGGGAGTGGGCTCTCTGCCTAGTTTAGCAACCCAACTCTGTCATCATGCAATTCTGGTCAAGTTATCTGTAAAAAGCCATTTACATTTTTAGGGAGGAAATAAAGGAGATATGACAGGTAAAGCTCTTAGCACTGAATCTGCCATACAATAAGTGTGCTATAAATATCAAAGCTATTTGTATCATTATTTTTGAAGAAACACTGCTTTCCGTGTGGTTTTATTCAAACTATGTTTATCTGGAAATTTCCATATCCCATTAATCATCTTTATAATAGTTAATATAACCTACCAAGGAAAAGAAAGGTGTGTATTTTCTTCTTCCATTGTTTCAGTATCTATGTACAAATCTTCACCAGCTGCCACTAAAAGATGCTAAAAGTCTTATGTTAAGTCTGAAACTAAATTTTAAAAATTCAATAATTAATATTATATAGATTATGCACATTGACAGAGGTAGGTTTTCCACTTTGATTTTTACTGAATTTAAGCTTCAGAAAAGCAAATAATTCTAAAGAAAGGGCTTTGAGAGAAAGACCTAAATAGCAGCCCTACCTCCTGGGGTGGTATGTGACATCTGCAACATTAGGCCCTATGACATAGGCATAGATAAGAAACTGATACTGCATGTTCTCTCTCAATGTTTAGACATTCTCTCTGTATGTCTAAAATAACCATGGGGCTTCCATATCTTGGCAATTGTAAATAACACTACAATAAGCATAGGAGTGAATATATCTTTTTTGAAATAGTGTTTTTGATAGACAAATGGATAAGGAAGATGTGGTATACATATACAGTGGAATATTACTCACCCCTAAAAATGAAATCTTGCAATTTGCAACATGAATGGATCTAGAGGGTATTATTATTATTGTTTTCTTTTTAGAGGATGTTATCCTAAGTGAAATAAGCCAGACAAAGACAAATACCATATAATTTCACTTACATGTGGAATTTAAAAAAAAACAAAACAAATGTAAACCACCACCACAACAAAGAGAGAAACAGATTCAAATATAGAAAACAAACTGGTGGTTGCCAAAGGAGAAGGTGATGGAGAATGGGCAAAATGGGGAAAGAGGATTAAGAGGTACACAATTCCAATTATAAAATAAATAAACCAAGGGGATGAAAAGTACAGCATTGAAAATATACTCAATAATATTATAAAATACTGGTCATGTTGAGCATTCCATAATGTATATAATTGTTAAATCATGATGTTGTATGCCTGAAACTAACATGTCAAATATACTTAAACATTGTTTAAATAAATAATAATCACGTGGCTTCTAATGTTTCTGCCAAGCATCCACCTGCCTTCCAAATGTCCTAACAAATAATTTCATTATATCCAAATCCCATAAAGTATCCCATTACTGAAATGTTTGTAAATCACAAAAGAAATACTGGCAACATGTGAAATAATAAATGCCCTCTCTGTTGTTGGTAATGTCCACACTGCTGTTTTAATCAGTTACAATCCGGGGCTTACGGGAGAGCAGAACTCAGATATAGAGCCTTAGACGGATGCCTTGTAAATAAACACATATACATATATAGAGAGAGATTATTATAATTGGTGACCAGTTGCAGTGAATCAGAAAATTGTTAGTGTTCTTTTAACCTAACAATCTTTTATCTGCTTAACAAACAGCAGGTTGTAGGCGGTAAAAGCACATCAGAAATAACATGTCAATTATATCCCATCAGCACACAGATAAATGTCCAACTGCTTTGCTTGGATTTTTCTGTACATAAACAAAAACATATTTATCAGAGTTTGGAATTGAGAAGGAGAGCAAAACTCATTTTGTCAATACCTTTGTAGAGAGATCAGGTCATATCTTTCGCTTCTAAAATTTGCAAAGAAAAACTGAAGCATAATTTTCTAAGTAAAAAAAAGATAACAAAACTAGGGTACATTTATTCATTCTTTTATCTTTTTGAGAGAAATAGTATCTGGCATCACTCCGCTTGTATCTGAAGATTTGGAGGGTTGGAGTACTACTATTTCAACCTTATTAAAAAATACTACTTGAATTTCCGTCTAAGCAAGTACTGAGATATTCTATAAGAATAAACTCTACAAAGACAGATGATAGATACATAGATAGATAGATAGATAGATAGATAGATAGATAGATAGATATTACATTACTATCTTTAATGCTCAATATTCCTGAAAGCAGGCATGATGCAAATGAAAACTTGAAAGGCTCTAAGAATTATTTTTCTGAATGGAAGAAGAGTGAAGAGTAATCCAAAATGTTTGGAAAGTACATCAGTTCTGTACGTAACCTCACAGGGTCCATCTGGCATGTATAATTCATGAATAAGTCTAGTACACAAAGTCAGAAAAATCTTTGGGACACTAGAGATGTACACGGACAAATTGCATCCTAAGGTGTTTCCATACTTTTCAAAGTATCATTTTGCGATCCATCACTAGGCATGTTAGAAACTGAGTACAAACAATGTAGGAGATTACAGCCACCATAATACTGACTTTACATTGTCATGAAAGCTCTTTTTTACCAGATCCCATGAACTTTCAGAGAAATATATCTGAACTTCTATTTTAAAAAAGATATTAATAAAGTAGTCTTATTCTATTTTTGGAATATCGAACATTGGCAAAAATACATAACTCTTTTTCTGATACCGCATTGAATACTGTGCATTTATATGCAGTTTAGACCACCAACATACAAAGAAATCTACAATTATTCTAGGATAGTAAAATCACAGTATCTTGAATCATCATTATCATTGAACATTTGTTGATTTTCATTATGTTTGACCATTTTGTTATTTTAGAATGAGAAAAACATGAAATCAAAGGGCTGATGATTGAGAAAATCATAAAAAATAAAAATGACTTAATGAAAAATAATAAACGTATAATTGTTGAACATATTTTCTTACATATGAGCTCAGCTCTTTTAACGATACTAAAACTAGAGTTCACATATACTTCCTCAAGGACAATTTGAACTGTGATCCACTAAGCAGCCTGAATTCATTTTCAAATAAATTCAATTCATGCTCATAGGCAAAAAAATTTTTGTTATGAACATATCCAGCGCTTGAATATATAATGTTTTCTGCCTAATCACACTTGACTTTAGACTCTACTTGGTTTGACTAAAAAAAAAAAAAAAACAAAACAAAAAAAAACGAGGACGACCTCAGGTTGTTTTCCTCTCTGAGGTTTAAAAAAAAAAAGTCATGATAAATTGGGCTGTTGCCTTTGCAGATAAAATTTAAAACCTGAATTTCTACCCAGATTTATAAGCTGGAATTCACTCTTAGCTCTGTTTTAAACTTCATAACTTATTTTAAAATCTAAGTTTTGACTACTCTTTCATCTATATGTCTTATAAGACAGAGCCTTTGTCCAAAAGCAATAAATTCTGCCTATGACCCTAGGCTGAAGTTGTGAGGAAATATGGAGGCACTATTCTGTCACAGAACAGCAAAAAGGCTAATGTGGAAGGATTTATATGAGGAGTGTGAAGGAAAATGCCAACATCGTGTGGTCTCATTATTATTGCGTTCTTTCTTAATCCACATAGAAACCAAGCCACCAAAGAATAGAAGACCCAGGTAGGGGGAAAGATTCTTCCCCTTGTTACACACTAAACAACACAAAGATGAGTTTACTATGATATCCTGGAAGCAATAACGAAGCTTATGTCTTTGTTAGCTAAAACAGTTTGTCAAAACAAGTCAAATTCATCCATAGGTTCATCCACTCCAACAAGAAGTTACCAAGCTCTTTTGCCTTTGCAGTTTTGCAAAAGTAATCACAATGTGTTCATGCATCGTTAAGAATTGCTACAATTTATATTCCAGGTTTTAGAATTAGGGCTTCGAGAGGCTGCCTTTCCAAACATACTGAAAATGTGAACTTTTCTGTTGTAGCTGTAATGCATCCATTGTGTTTGGTAATTTAAATACATTAAATTGTACCAAGAAAAATTATTTGCAATTCTCCCCATAATCAGAGCAAAATAGTCTGCACTTTATATCTTTGTTGTACTACATACTAGTACTGTAAGTTCATCATTAGTCTCTCAAACCTGTATCTTTCAATTTGTCTAGAAAAGTAAATAATTGTCTGTAATTAGAGAGTTAAAGTATTTCCATGTGTCTTTTAATGTGCTAAGAACCTCCAATGAGAATAGCAATGATCAGTTAGATTGAGACTAACAAAATACCAACAGATGTAAACTGCTGAAAGTGCTTATACCTGAGGGAAATGATCCAACTAATATAATTGAATTGGGACACATTCTGTAATAAGCACAACAACGCAATGAAAAAATCAGGGCTCTGAATCTTCCAAGACCTGTTCTAAGTTCCTTGTATATTTTGACACATTTACTGATTAAATAACTCCTGTGAGAGATGCTATTCTTGCCCCTCATTTTAAAGAGGAAACTGAGGTAAAAGGGGTTTAATAACTTCCCCATATTTACACTGCTGGTAGGGGTCAAGGCTGCCATTCAAGCCCAAGCAACCTGGCTGAACAGTGTGTGCACACACGCTTAATCTACCGCACTGAAGTGATCGTGCCAGTGCACAGGGTGGAGCCATAATGAGACTGGCTGGAGAGAAAGAACTGGTTGGTGAGCGTGCATGTAAAGAAGCCATGTTCCTAGAGCTCAGGCTTCCTCTACGCTTGGCAGGGGCCACGGAGAGCAGCCGTCCAGGGAGCACTCTCCTGCCTCTTCTTCAACTCACCTGGGTTTATACACGTAATAGGTTCTCTGCCCTTCAGACTGAGATGTAAAGCACTGGGTCAGCCACCTAATAGAACTAATTCCTTCAGCGACCTCTGAAAACATTTGAAAACGTGCAGGTGCCAGTGTATGAAGAGGCCCACAGCAGTACAACACCCGGTGTCTTGCGTGACCTCTTGTGCCTTCCTCTGCTCTGGCACTGCGTCACTGGCCTTCAACTCTGAGCAACTAATTTACTTAATAAGAGTTCCTTCTCAGGCGTTAAAGTAAAAGCACTTTTATTAATAAATGGGATGACATCATCTGATTTAAATTTTTATCCGGGCAAAGAAAAGGCCAAGTTTGAAAAGTTTCATACATTCAGTGCTGCCTATCTTACCTGATGGCCATGCAATTCTTTGGAAAGGCATAATTATAGGTTAGCACAAACACAATTAAATTTCCTCAAGGAGGACTTATTGTATGACTTTCTATTACAAACTTCACTTCAGAGTGTCCAGCGGAGATAAGGGCAAGGATTAGAAAGACTATGATTAAGAAAGTAGAAAAAGAAAACTCATAAATTAAGCATGAGTATTTTATATTCGTAACACTCAGTGAAAATATTCATTTTTACTTCTACGCCATATTACTGCTGATAAATATTTGTATATAACAGTAGGAATAATAATATGAATAATTTCAAAAGAAATCAGAAACAAAAGGGAAAAAAACTCCTCCAAATAAATGTATTAACTTTACTAATTATAAATATACACTGGAGACCTTTTCTCAAGCCTAGTCCTAGAATATGCCTTTTTTCAATATAAATATACTACTATAATGAATTATTGATTATGTCACCATTTTTGCCAGTCTTTTCTTAATCTCATAAGACAGCATTTCTAAAATATGAAGACAAAGTTACAATGGAAACAGAAACTATTTTCCAATTTTTGAATAATTATTGAAAACTTTACGTACAGATCCAGAAATTACTTTGACTTCTTTCCTTTTAGAAATAAAAGGATACCAGTAAGAATAGAAATTACTGTAGGAATTTTAAAAGGCTCAAGGTAATTTTCTATATCTTCTTAAATCCTTTGAAGAGATTTATTTCACATTTATTTAGTAGTTATTTATAAATTCATTTTGAAAGATATTTCATTGCCTATTAAAAATCTGAAACTATTAGACTATTCAATGTATAAGTTATTAGAAGTTGTGTGATTTCAAAGCATCTACCACACTATGTGTATACTCTATACTTCATAGACTATCTCTAAATATTTGTTGATTAGCCAGATGTGTTATTTGAAGAACATTCTTGAAAGAAATTTCATGATGCATTTGAATTATAAGGTAGTTGTTAATTTTTTTCAATCAATCCATGTATGTAATTAAGATTATCAAAAAAAAAGCTTCCATATATTATTACTACACTATCAAAGAATGATTCCTGGGTCATAAAACACATCTTAACAAAGTTAAAAGAACAGATTGTATACCATGATATCAGCAAAATGCAGTATAGGAATTTCTGTTATCCATCCTCTCCCAGAAACATTAATTTGAACAACTATCCATGCACCAAAAAAATACCCTTACAAGAGCTACAGGTTACAGGCAAGTGATTAAAGTTCCTAGGTGAAGCACAGAAATTAGAAAACGTACACTGAGAAGAGTAGGAAACATAGACTCACGTTACTGCCATTGTCCCTCCCTCAAGCCTGGGCCACTCGGCATGAAGAGAAACATTCTCCACTGGAGAGAAGAGTGAAATGAGTGCCCAAATTCACCATGGACCCCAGTGCTGGCCTGATTCATCACCAGGCCAACTCCTGTAGTCTCTAATATTGTAGTGTACTAATCCTAACTGTAGTATAAAGGTTAAATGACAAAACTATTAAAAATAACTACAGCTTCAATAGTTTGTTAATGGATACACAGCATAAAAAGAGATAAGTTGTAACATCAAAAGCATAACATATGGGGGAGAGTACAAAGGTAGAATATTTGTATGTGATCTAAGTTGTTATCAGCTTAAAACAGACTGTTATATCTCTAAGATGTTTTATGTAAACCCATGATAACCACAAAGCAAAAGCTTATGCTCAATTCACAAAAGATAAAGGAATTAAAGTACATAACTAAAAAACAAATCATGACTTCACAAGGAAAGATAGTAAAAGAGAAAGGAAAATGGAACTACAAAAGAGCAAGAAAACAAGTAATAAGATGGCAGTAGTTACTACTTCTCTATCAATAATTGCTTTAAACACAAGTGGATTAAATTATCCAATCAAAAGGCACAGAGTGGATAAACAGCTTGAAAAATCAAAACCTAACTGTATGCTGCCTACAACGGACTCACTTAAGCTTTGAGGATGCACAGGCTCAAAGTGAAGTGATGGGAAAAGTTATCTCATGCAAAAAGAAACCACAAGAAAGCAGAATAGCAATACTTACATCAGACAAAACAAAATTTAAGACTACAACAAGAGAAAAAAAGGTCATTATATAAGGCAAAGGGGCCAATTCATCAAAAAGATATAACAATCATTAATATATATGCATGCAACAACAGAGCACCTACTTAAGAAAATAACAGCAGATCTGAAGGGAGAAATAGGCAATAATGTAATAATAGCAAGGAACTTGAATATCTTTCAACAACAGATAGACTATCCAGACAGAAAATCAGTAAGGACACACTGAACTTGAATTATACTTTAGACCAAAAAGATATAATAGAGGAATTTAAAAATGTTTAGAACTAAATGTAAACATCAAAATTTATGGGATGCAGCAAAAGTATTCTTAGATGGAAATTTATAGCAGTGAATGTATATATTAGAAAAAAAAAGCATATCTAAAATCAGTAATCTAAACTTCCACCTCTGGAAACTAAAAAAAAAAAGAAGATAAAAATCCAAAGAAACAGAAGAAAAGGAGTCATAAGAGTGAAATCAATGAAACTGAAAATAGGAAATCCAAAGAGAAAATCAAAAAAGGTAAAAAGTAGTTCTTTGAAAAGTTTGACAGGAAAACCAATAAAAAGTAGAGAAGAGACAACTTTATTAATAAAAGAAATGGGATAGGGGATATCACCATAGATCCCACAGGCTTTAAAAGGATAATTAAGGAATACCATGAACAACTCTAGGCCCACAAATTTGATAACCTAGTTAAAATAAACCAATTCCTTGAAAAACACAATTTACCAAAACTCACACAAGAAAAAATAGACAATCTGAATAGGTCTCCATCTATCAAGAACTTGGGTTAGCAATTAATAATCTTCCCAAACAGAAAGCCTCTAGGCCCAGAAGCATTTGGTCATGAATTCTACCAAACATTATAAAAACAAAAACAAAACAAAACATACAACATACTGATTCCCTGCAGTCTCCTTCACAATAAAGAAGCAGAAGAAATACATACCAACTCTTTTTATGAGGCCAGTATTACACCAATACCAAAATCAGGCAAAGAGATTGTAAGGAAATTGTACACCAATATCCCTTGAGAACATAGATGCAAAAGTCCTCAACAAAATATTAGAAAATTAAATCTATCAATATATTAAAAAAAAAAATAGTACAGCATGACCAAGTGGAACTTATCTCAGGTATGCAAAGCTGAGTGAACATTTGAAAAACAATGTAATCCACCAACAGCCTAACAAAGAAATATCACATGATGCTATCAATAGATTCTTTTTTCTTTCTTTTCTTTCTTTCTTTCTTTCTTTCTTTCTTTCTTTCTTTCCTTCCTTCCTTCCTTCCTTCCTTCCTACCTACCTACCTACCTACCTACCTAGATACAGATATATCTATAAAACTCTCAGTAAACTAGGATTAGAGGGAATTTCCTCAACTCCAAGAATATCTGCAAAAAACCTATAGCTATCATCACACTTAATGGTGAGAAATTTGAAGTTTTCTCAGTAAGATCAGGAACAAGGCTAGAATGTTCCTCCTTACCAGTTCTTTTCAACATTGTACTAGAAGTCTTTGCTAAAAATCAATAAAGAACAGGAAATTAAATGTGTACACTGGGAAAGAAGATGTAAAATTGTCTTTGTTCACAGATAACATGATTGTCTACATAGAAAATCTGAAAGATTCAACCAAAAAAAACCCCTGTAACTAATAAGTGATTACAGCGATGCTGAGGGATATAAAATTAAGATACAAGAGTCAATTTGTTTCCAATATGTTGATAATGAACAAATGGAATTTGAAGTTAAAAACATAAGGCCATTACATTTGCATCATGAAAAATAAAATGCATAAGTATAAATCTAACAAAAAACTTACAAGATCTAATGAGAAAAAGTATAAAAATCTGATGAATAAAATCAAAGAAAAACTAAATAAATGGAGAACTATTCCGTATCCACAGATGGGAAGACTCAATGAAATCAAGATGTTGGGGCACCTGGGTGGCAATTAAGTGTCCGACTTCCGCTCAGGTCATGGTCTCACAGTTCGTGAGTTCCAGCCCCACTTTGGGCTCTGTGCTGACAGCTCAGAGCCTGGAGCCTGCTTTGGATTCTGTGTCTTCCTCTCTCTCTCTGCCCCTCCCCCACTCACTCTTTGTTTCTCTCTCTCTCTCAGAAGCAAATAAACATTTAAAAAAAAAAAAAAAACAAGATGTCAATTCTTCCCGACTTGATTATAAATTCAATACAATTCTAATCAAAATCCTAGCAAGTTATTTGATGGATGTTGACAAAATGATTCTAAAGTTTACATGGAGAGGCAAAAGTCCCAGATAATCAAATACTGAAAGAGAAGAACAAAGATAGAAGACTGTTGTTACCTGACTTCCAGACTTATTTTACAGCTGTAATAATGAAGACAGTGTGGTACTCGCTACAGAATAGGCAAGGAGATCAATGGAACAGAATAGAGAGCCCAGGAATAGTATCATAAATACAGTTAACTGTATTTCACAATGAAACTAAGGCAATACAATTGAGCAAAGATAGTCTTGAAAACAAATAGTGCTGGAGTGGCTGTACATGCACATGGAAAAAATAATCTAGACACACACCTTGTACCCTTCACAAAAGTAAACTTTAATGTAAAAAACAAAACTGTGAAACTAAAAAAAAAAAAAAAAAAAGCTTAGATGACCTTCAATACAGGATACCTTTTTAGCTACAATACCAAAGATATCCATGAAACAAATAATTGATAGGCTGGACTTCATTAAAATTATAAACAATTCTCTGTGAAAGGCACTATCAAAAGAATAAGAAGACCAGTCAATAGGAGTAAACATTTCCAAAATATTTCTGATAAAGGATGGTTATCCAAAATATATAAAGAACTCCTAAATCTCAACAATAAGGAAACAAATAACCTGATTAAAAAACAGCCCAAAGATCTTTACAGACATCTCACCACAGAAAATATACAGATGGCAAATGAAAATATGTTCCATTTCATATGTGGTGGTCAATCATAATTCCAAAAAGTTCATCTTTAATAAAACCTAACTTTATATAGTAATCAAGTTTCCTTCTCATTATTGTAAACATGATATTTACCACTAAATTTACTAAGCAACAAAAATGCTTTTGGTATATGAATCAACCCACTGACTACATGGACTTAACCAGTTGATCCAAAGTGTCCCTGGTCAAAGAGATGATTATCAGTCTCTTCTTAAAAGCCTCTTACCAAATAAATTTGTATAATAAATAAAAAATAACATCCAATGTCCTTGTCATCGATGTTTTAGAGCCTCTCCATGAATAGTCCCTGACCACCTCCTCACCTTCTCATTCCATCCCTCTCCTCACCAACTTCTCTGTAGCCATTTCCTCCTGCTGCTTCTTGAACATATCTAGCAATGTTTTGTTCTTTTTTCTGGAAAGTTTTGTCCTCAAATAGCTCATATGTTACTCTTTTCAAAAAAATTCTATTTATTTGTTTACTTATTTAGTAACTCTACACCCAACTTGGAATTCAAACTCACAACCCCAAGGTCAAGTGTTGCATGCTCCACCAACTGAGCTAGGCAGGTGCCCCTCTCATACTTCACTCTTAAATCTTAACCAAATGGGTCTACATCTATGAAGTCTTCTCTATCCATTTTAAAACATTTCTTTCCTGTATCTCTCTTTTCTCCCAACCTAACGTTAATTCTTTGTAGCACTATTAACCAGCATTATATTGCTTGTTTACTGTCTATCTGTCCTACTAGAATGTTACTCCATGAGAGAAATCAGTCTATTTTATTCATTATCCTCAGTGCCTGGAATTGGATCTACTCCATGGAAGATGTTCAACTGTTATATATTACAGGGAGTGAATGAATACGGTGATATGCCTGAGAAAGTTTTGCCATCATTCATAGTTAGGGATTAAGTTAACCATATATAAACGTCATGGTTAAAGATATATGAGTGACTTCTTTCTCTCAGTAATATCCCTTGAAAAATGGATAACTATTTTGCTACTAAGCAGTATTTTCACTATAGTATTGTTTAAACATTATTAACATTTAAACATTTAAACATTAAAATATTGTTTAAACATTATTTTCTTAAAAACTACTTCAAAATCAGGGTTTTCTCTCACAAATGATGAAGAAATTTGGTTCTACCACTCTATACTCAATGCATTATTACTTTCAATTATAAAATGTTTCCATTTTTCACAGAATGTATATGGAAACCTGAAAATTCTTAAGTGATACAAATAAAATTCATTAGTCATATAAAAATTAAGCACATTTTATATTAATATCAGCACACTAATTTCCTTATTCACAAATACCTTATTAAATAATTTTTTAATGTTTGTTTTTGAAAAGTGGGGGAGGGGCAGAGAGAGATCAGAAGACACAGT
The DNA here is from genome assembly GCF_014898765.1 of Herpailurus yagouaroundi. Lineage (NCBI taxonomy): Eukaryota > Metazoa > Chordata > Mammalia > Carnivora > Felidae > Herpailurus > Herpailurus yagouaroundi. Next base: position 23,658,073 of record NW_024412412.1, on the reverse strand, counting down.
ATCTGAAGAGGCTCCACGCTCTGAGCTGTCAGCACAGGGCCCAATACGGGACAGAAACCCACAAACTGTGAGATCATGACCTGAGCCAAAGTCTGACGCTTAACTGCCTGAGCCACCCAGGTGCCCCAAACAATTTTAAAGCTATTTATTTGTTTGTTTGTTTTCTTTTTCCTTTATAAAAAAAGACCCCAATATCAAGATAGTAAAGGGGAGAGCAAGGAACACACCCCTTGATGTACAGAAATGGGGGGCAGGGGAAGGATAAGCTTCGAAAGGAGGGAGGGGAATGTCATTAAGGCACCAAAATATTCTCTGTAAAACGATGGAGGAGGAGTTTCCACAGCCTCAGAGATGAAGGCTTCATCAGAGGCAAAGGCTAAGATGGCCTTCACAGTTGGGGACTCTCCACTCAAGCGTTCGAAGGAAAAGTGATGGACTTCTTCTCTGGGTTCAGCTGCAGCCACTCACTGCTTGCTCTGGGTTTACCTTCTGCCAAATTTTTTTTTTTATTTTTTTTTTCAACATTTATTTATTTTTGGGACAGAGAGAGACAGAGCATGAACGGGGGAGGGGCAGAGAGAGAGGGAGACACAGAACTGGAAACAGGCTCCAGGCTCCGAGCCATCAGCCCAGAGCCCGACGCGGGGCTAGAACTCACGGACCGCGAGATCGTGACCTGGCTGAAGTCGGATGCTTAACCGACTGCGCCACCCAGGCGCCCCAACCTTCTGCCAATTTTAGGTAAAGGTGCTGCAGGGATTCACTCGTGTGGGTTCAAAGTCAGCATCTCCAGCAGCAGCTGTGCTCCACACTGCTCTATCTCAGGTACCACTGACTGCGCTGGGCTGGGCCCTCTGAGGAAAAGGCTCCTCCAGGCACAGACACATTTCGGGGCCAGTCATACTAGGGGGGCACCCGACCAGGTCAAAGGTCTTGCCTAACTGGTGAGCTTCAGAGTTTCCACAGGAAAGAGCCTTGCGAGGAAACACCTCTGCGAAGATACAGCCAACGCTCCACATGGCCACGGGTTGCATGCGTAGACTGCAAAGAATGTCTGGAGAATGGCGCCAGAGGGTAACAACCACAGGTATCACTGCCATCTGATAGCTGTAGATTCTGGCCGGGCCAAAGTCAGCCAACTTCACTGTCCCACCATTTTTCACCAGAATGCTCTCTGGCTTCAGATCTCAGTGAATGATACAGTTGGCATGAAGGAAATCTAGGCCTCTTAGAACTGGCGCATCATTTCCTTGATAGTCTCCACTGACAAGCCTGGTGGGGGGGCCTTGTCCAGATACGGCCTTTGGTCTTGGTCTACGCGCTCAAACACGAGGGTCACTTTGGTCTCTCAGTCAGTTTGGGCCATGGCACAAAGGTCCATCAGGTGGACAACACTGGGATGTTCAAAAGCTTCCAGCTGCCTCAGTAAGGCCACCTCATGAACTGTGCTGATGGGAAGGCCCCCGCCAGCACCTCTTCCATTAGGAACTCTAACACTCTTGAGGGCCACAAAGTGGCCACTGTGGGGACCATGGGCCTTGTGTCCATAGGTACCAACACCGATCTCAGCCACTGGCTCATACTGGGGAGTAGCCATTCTCAGATCAGAAGAGACCCTCACTCCTGGCCGGGAGCTGCTGGGGACAGCCCATTATCGGGGCACTGGAGCCAGATCCTGCTGTGCCATACACTCAAGCTCTGTCCACTGAGGCTAGACATATGTGCCCGGCCACAGACACATTCTACAGGCTAGAGCGGCCCCCCTCACCACCACCCTCACCATGGGACCAGCTGCCAAAGAGGCACGCACAAACTCCGATTTTAAAGCTACTAAATTTGCATTTGTGTCTTTTATTTTCATAACTCAGTACTTCATTTACTGAATTACATTTCTTACTTATAAGACACTTTTTTTCTGGTGGGTTAAAAAAATATCTACAAAACATCACAACAAATAAACAGGTATTAAACATTTTTTTTTTAGATTTAATGCAAACAATGTAATTGACAGATTGTAATTTGTTCAGATTACCCTTTTTCCTTGAAAATACTTTGAAACCATATCATGTATGAATATATTGCAAAGAAATACCCTCTTCAGAAAGATAAAAATTTCTAGGGGCCCCTGGGCGGCTCAGTCGGGTAAGCATCTAACTTTGGCTCTGACTTCAGCTCAGGTCAAGAACTCTCAGTTCACCAGTTCAAGTCCTGCATGGGGCTCTGTGCTGACAGCTCAGAGCCTGGAGCCTGCTTCGGATTCTGTGTCTCCCTCTCTCTGTGCCTGTCCCCTACTTGTACTCTGTCTCTCTCTGTCTCTCAAAACTAAATGAAACATTAATTTAAAGAAAAAAAAAGATAAAAATTTCTACAATGCTTTATACCCTTTTGGCAGCCAGTCCTTGTCATTTCGATAGACAGCATAGCCTTCAGTGAAACACGTGTGGAGGAGGGAATTCTGTTATCTGCACAGGCCCTAATGCCTGGTCATCTGTTTAAATATGCAGTGACATTTCCAATGTAATTAAATTTCTAATTGTACATCCAAACTTTGTTTATGCATTGGCATGTATAATAAATTATGATTTATAATTGTTAAAAGCCATTAATTTGAGATCTGTAGGGCAAGTCTTCAGCATCTTGACTGTACCTTAAGACTCATTTCTTTTAGAAATTATTTGAAAACATATTAATGGAACATAAATTTAAATATTATAAAATTGATACTGTTGGAGGACAAATTGAATCAAATATATTCATGCTGGGCTGTTTTTATATTTCCTTTAAAATCCAGTTATTTGTACCAAGAATAATTAAAATAATAAACGCACATGTATAAAAAGAGAGTTTCTAATTATGCGGTGTTTTGGGAGGACATTTCCAATTATACAGTAAAAAGGATAAAAAACATTTTTAATTACTATTGAGAATTGGACACAGTTGAAAGTTGAGCTTGAACTATTAAGGCATGTTTAAAGTACATCTAAAAACGAAAAGACAGTTTTTCTAAATTAACAACTTTTAACGTTGTTAGTGCCATAGTTTGTGGTATTGACAGAATGCTATTATATGAAAATCTGAATTTACAAGATATTTTGGGTAATCCATATCTATAGTGAATAGCATTGTAATTTACTAATGCTCCAGTAAAGCCATACCCATTTTTAAGAGCGGACATAATCTGATGGGCTGTGGCATTATTCTAATTAATCACTTCCTATACAGTATGAGTTATTAAATATTTTAGATATCACTCATACCTGTATTTTATTTAAATATGGGTATCTATTGCATGTATTGATATATTATGCAAATTAAAATGAATTATATAATGTACAGAAATTATATTTTAAATATTACAGATTAGACAGACGTAACTTTTTTGAAACAATGAACAAGCTAACAAAGCAATACTTCCAAAAAATATTCATGAAACAATTAGCAGAGCATTCATTAAAGTAAAAGACATTCACCTAATCTACCACCCAAAACCCAGGTACTTGAATTCATAGCAGCAAACCTTGGGTATTACCATTAAACTAATTTACCTTATACATTCTCAGCCTCAACATGGTGGTCCAAAAGAGTAATTATATAAGCCCATATTTCTTTTAATGACTAAGTAACTAAACTACTTCTTATAAACTGGATTTTACTTCTCAACCAAGACTTTAATAACAACTGGATATGATAAGTCATATAAATTGTTATAAATTTTCTGAAGAGCAACATTTAAATGGAGACAGTAAGAGAAAAAAATGAGAACTTATTTTAGCTACCAATTATACTAGTTTTATTTTTTTAAAAATATCTGCAAAGATGTTTTTGGAAGAATGAAAACTTTGAAAAATTAAATTTGCAGCAGTAGTAAAAAAAGCCCGCAAGATATAAACAAGACAACTGGAAAGGGAATAGCACACCAAACCCTATCTTTTCTTCCATACAGTGTAGCTTTCAAAAGAAATTGTGAAACTGCACAATAGACATCTTACAATTTAAAATGAACATATTTTACTTAATCACACATTTATTTTCAATCTATAACCAAATTATAAAGTTGGAACTTTAAAAAAAATAACATTTTCTACTCCTAACAGATATTAAATATCTTAAATGTGGTATTTCTTAAAAACTCATAAATGCTGTACTTCATTTAGAGGTTTTAGTATTTATTACTAAGAGTGGAATAGAAAAAATACAAACTACATGCTAAGATTAAAACTATTATTTTTGTTTCCCATTTTGTTAACACTAACCAATACATGACCCCAGAAATAGGATGATGAGAGATAATTTACAATTTTGCTCCATCAGGAACATTTCTAATAACAATTCATTTGTTTTACAGTAGCTATTTTGATTGAAGGGCTAATATATTTGGAATTTTTTTTAGCACACTACGGGCTTTGTTATTGCTAGCATAATTAAATTGTGGATTTAGTGAATTATATTATATACAAAAGTACACCTCCTTACCAGTGGGAGTAATTTGCCCTACAGAAATCTGTTATAATATTTAAATGAAAATGTTAATCAGGGACTATTTACAGCTGCACCTGCTCTTATTTGTAGCATGAAACTGTGTAATCATTGTCAGTTCTTCCAGATCCAGGCAGAATATAACCATTACTATGACAGAAATATAATTAAAGAGAATCCCCATCTGCTGTATTATCCTGGCTTTGTTAAAGACTGAGCAACATGGGTGCAAAAGGCACCAAGGAGGAGAACAAAGGGGGCAGACAAGGTGTTTACGAGAATACTGCCCATTTCCTACTCAGAACACCAAAGGAATTATTCCCAAAAGTTCAGTGACAAACTGATAAAGAATAAAGTTAGAAAAAAGTTTAATAACCCAGACAATGGTAAAGGCTCTGCACTGAAACTGAAGCTCCTAAAATAAAATCTTTTTCTTCAGTGATGAATGAACCTATGTGACTGAATATACAATACTTGGGTGAGTCACTCAGTATTTGTTGAATGAATGATCTAGATCTGAAAATACACAAGAAATAAGCACGTGCATAATTGTTGCATTTTAAATACAATGGTAGAGTGTCTTAGTCAAAAATATCTAAAAATCTTCATAAATACATTTAGGTGGCAGAGAGTCTGTGTCAGCTAATGGATGACCAAACGAGTGGTGAAAGGAACACACACACACACACACACACACACACACACACACACACACACAGAAACACACAGAAATACAAAAAGAAAATCCAATTTGGACAAGTGGAAAGATTGCTTAATTCCTATATTTAGTAATCCAATTTACATCATTGAGGAAGATAAGCCAATTCTAACAGAACCAAAATATTTATACATTGATAAGCACACGTTCCTCTCAGAAAGGATGAGTTAATCTTAAATATCGTAGTATGAATAACATCACCTAAAAAGAGAATATTTGACTCCTATAGTGAAATAGTCTTATAAATAAAGAGCAGATATAAGCATAAGATTTATACTGACTAAATTTATATATACCATTCTTAAAAACCATGTCCATATAAATGAAGCACAAAATAGCCAATTGTGGACAAATCAAAATGTGGCTGTGAATAATTTTTATTGTAATATTAGAGGTAAAATTAGAAGTCCAAGTTAATGTAAGAAAACAAAGCAAAAATGTTATCCTAGGATAATACTTTTAAAATTGTTTTGTGAGAAGACAAAGCACTAATTTAGCTTCTATATATATGATCTTGGGCTTTGTCAAATTGTATTTAGTTTGCTAAATATCCATAATTCATATATAAAATGCTATTAAAATATTTCACCCATACTTTTATCTTATTTTGAAAATTTTATATCTTGTTTTAAGATCTCTTAAAAATATCAACAATATATCCTATTATTCTTACTCAACAATTTCTTATGACAAAAGTATAATTAGGAACAATGAAATCCTGGCTGCATCTGTCCATTGATTTTTTTTAATACTTAAATTACATATTTAAATGATGTTATACCAGAATGATTAATTTTTATGAATTTCAAAAACTTAAATCATTAAAATTAATGATATATCCTAGAATAAAATCATGGATGGGAAATGACCAAATGAGCTGGGAGGAGGGAAGCATCATTATAGATAGTCCCTAGAAAGCATCCATGAAAAAAGGTGATTTACAAGTAATGTATCTGCCAAGAAACCATAGATATGACTAGGACTACTGTCAAGGAAGTTTATTTTACACACCCAGCCACGTGTAGTAACTGTAGTAACTGTAACTGTCTAGGAACTGTATAGGAACTATGTATCCATAGGAACTGTATAGGAACATTATTTTAATTTATGCTTTCTAATATTAAAATATCATCATCATACACATTCACTATATTTTTTAGTCATGTTTTCATCTGATCTTTACCAAATGTGTTTAGAGCATATATTAATAAAGTGGAAAAAATATATGTTGCTATCTAATACAGGGGTTTTGAATACAGGGTTTGAATACAGGGTTTCATACCTGCCTAAAAAAAAAAAAAAAAAAAAAAAAAAAAAAAAAAAAAACAAACACCTGAATTCTTTCTTGTTGCGTTTAGAGTTAGTAAATATGGCAAGTGGTTCATTCCCTTTCCCTAATGGGAAGTCATCTGGGAAATGAAGTCTTCAATGTTCTGATTTCACTGGGTGGGATTTCTCAGATGGAGAAACAAATAATAATTCTCAACCCTGATAGAAAGGATATTTTCTGTGATTGCTTTTCACCCAGAAGTAACCATAGATTATTTAAAATATTCCCAGAGCTACCTGTAAAACTTTAAAGGAGGGCAATTAAGTTGGAGTTGTAGCTCCAACACTGATTTTCTCTGTTTATACAATTCAGACACAGTACAATGGATTATAAACTATTAAGGAGACCCAGATATTATGGTAAATGTTACCTAGACTAAGTATATTGTTGTGGTAAAGGTTACCTAGATGGAATACATTGCTAGTTCCATGTTACATGTACAAATATATATTCTTCAAATTCTAATTTGAACAATGATTAAAATACCCCCACTGACTGAATATTCCAATATGCTAAAACACCTGCAATAATTTCATTCTTTAATAATTTCACTTTCATTAAAAGAGATTAATATTTTACTATTTTGGGGTTTATATACTATCACTGTGTAGGAAGATAAGTGAGGTGTTGCCTAAATATTTGTAAAAGCAGCAGGTGAGGAAAGTGATTACCAACTAAGAGAATGAGCAGCAAACACTAAACACTATCCTAAATAATAACTTGTAAATAATATGCTTAAGGAAGTTGTCTATGATAGCCATGTGTGGCTACAGGTCAGCAGTTCTTAACTTTGAGAATCATATGAAAGCTTTGCTCCACCCATATCTTCAGAGGACATAAACACATATATGCAGAGTTTGACTTCCGTTTCCAGAGAGTTCAAGACTCTTTCCCAAAGTATCAATTAAAATATCAACTCTATGCAAAGCCAGGCTACACAAACTGTTGTGAGGTTCTTCATCTAATCTCAACCAGACTGAGTGTAACACATGACATTATTTCACATCTCACTAAGAAAGTAAAGCTGCAGACAATTCATTTCTGACACAATGCCTTCTTATTACTTTGAATATTTTTATACCTGTTGAAAGGGCACTTTAAAGCATGTGTGTGTGTATATATATATATATATATATATATGTGTGTGTATATGTATATATATATATATATATAGTTTTACTGACAAATCACAGTGTTATTTTTGAAGATACTTTAAATTGCAATTAATTTCCATTCACATAGCACCATTAACACACATCATGCAGCTGAACAGTTATGATCAACTTGGCACATCAGCAGGCAAATGCAACTATTTTGTGACTGTTGCCTGGCTGACAACAAATTATATGTCATTGACCAAAAAGCATAGAACAAATCCACAGATAATATTTGGAGAAAGCATGCCATAAAAATAATGAAATATGATACATAGTAAAAACACTGGGCAGAGGGTAAAAAAACCCTTAGTGCACATTAAGTGCAGTGCAGGCAAAAGAGAACCTTTCAGCAACAATGACCTTGGTTCCAAGGGCAAGCCTATCTCAATGGACCTATATAACTGAAAAGTTTATTATACAATGATATAAATTAACCTTTTTTTTTTTCTGTTCTTACATCTCTTTGAAATGCTGATTGTCTTTTAATACAGGGAGAGAATCTATTGATCTGCAATATTTGCATATTCAAATTCTTCTTAGGATTAATTTTAATCGCATATTAATTATAACACTCTGGAGTTTACTTGAGTCATTGTCCATTTTAATTGTCATGAATCAGTCCTTCAGGACTTGGGTCACCCTGCAATCTTAATGAATATAGGTATTTGGGTCTTCAGAATGGAAAATCTGATTCTAGAATTCAACAAGTAGTAGGTGAAGATTTGCCAACCTCCAGTTTTCCCAGATAGATTCTGATTTCCATGGGGACAAGGCCTGTGAATTTTTGTTCACCCTGAACACCCCAGCATTTAGTAGAGTGTCAGGCTCAATAAATTTTAGTTGAATAAGCCTTATCACCATTTCAATATAGAGTTTCTTACAGTCATGGTTACTTAAGAGAAATATCTCTGATTCTTATAAATTTTTCTCTTTGCAAATTCTCATTGAAGAAGACTGGTAGGTTAGTGATATACTTGCTTAATACCTTCCAGGAAAAAAAAAATAGGATTTCTCTCCAAAGTTCATCCCAAATTTAGATTCAACATGCAACATTTAATGTAAAGAGAAGAAAAAAATGATTTAAAAAATCCGTTACAAAAGAGCCTCTTTATACACATTGACATGAATCAGGACAAGGAATAAAAGAGAAAGAATTTTCAGTGCTTTGGAAAATAAAACACTTGTCTTGCCTGGAAAAAAAAAAGAAGAAAGAAAGAAAGGGGCTAATGTCAACAGAAAGTTGATGTCCACAGATGGTTTCAGTAAAGGAGATGGTCTATCACTGGTCAACTAGTTTCAGTGTTCAAATAAGGTAACAGTAGAAGACTAGAGATTTTTTCAATGAGGTAGTTATGATATGTTATGTTGTTATTAAAGAGTATCTATAACAGTTTTATTAAGAGCTTTTTTTCACAGAGCAATAACCTAGAACAATAAAGTTAAGAAACAAACCTTTAAACATACAATTATCACAACTACGAAAATAGTAGAAGAAATAGAAAATGCACATGACAAAAGGATCACTAGCAATATTTCCAAGAATGTATTTTATGCCAAGAAGCAGCAAGTAAGTTGAAATGTATCATGACGTTCCTTGTGGCCGAATAAAGTAGGATGAAACCTGGAAGTCATCCCAAGGTGATTAAATACATACAATGTGGCACCAACACTGGATGCCATCTTATGCAGGGATCGGATTGAGTGATCTTAATTTATTTATTTTTTTTAATTTTTAATATTTATTTATTTTTGAGACAGAGAGAGACAGAGCATGAATGGGGGAGGGTCAGAGAAAGAGGGAGACACAGAATCCAAAACAGGCTCCAGGCTCCGAGTTGTCAGCACAGAGCCCGACGCGGGGCTCTAACTCACGGACCGCGAGATCATGACCTGAGCCAAAGTCGGACGCTCAACCGACTGAGCCACCCAGGCGCCCCGTGATCTTAATTTATATATAGAAACATGGGTAGATGTTTTGATTATAGTTTAAGAATCAAAGTTAGAAAGAGCCTGAAATCTACATACCACAGTATCATTTACACAAATTAACACACACACACACACGGCAGAATTCCTTTACGTGTAGTGTGTGGTTTATGTATGGTATGTATAGGCCTCCGTAAACCATGAGAACACAAGTAGCAAAAGGCCTAGCTGCCGAAGACATGAGCCCAGGTAACAAAGGGAGACCTCCCTGCATTTACTTGTGCAAGAGCCCGAGATTAAATGGAGTCCAGGTAGTGTGGCCTCTCCCTTGCCAAAAAGAAAAACGGAAAAGTAAACACTCATCATGGAGGAACCAACCATAGTTAAGGTGTCTCCACGATTCGCTCTCTGGGTAGTGTAGGCACACATCTGGTTTGTGATTGGTTGAGATGGCACCATGTTCTCACCAATGAAAGTTGAGGCATTTCTTAGAGAAAAAAGGAAAAGTCTGGAGAAGGAAACAGGGGAGGAAAAAAGGAGTGTCAGGTCCCCCATACTATAATTTACTAAATACAGTTTTCAAAGATGCATTCATATCTGAGGACATCAACATTTTGGCATGGTTACCTACAAAGGTAATGAGAATGGGAGGGGTGCAGAAATGATGGGAACATACAATAAAACAAAACAAAGGCCCAGGTGCCTGGGTGGCTCAGTTGGTTGAGCATGGGACTTCAGCTAAGGTCATGATATCACAGTTCCTGAGTTCAGGCCCTGCATCAGGCTCTGTGCTGACAGCTCGGAGTCTGGAGCCTGTTTCAGATTCTGCATCTCCCCCTCTCTCTACCCCTTGCCCACTCACACACACACACACACACACACACACACACACACACTCTCTCTCTCTCTCTCTCTTTCC
>NW_024412412.1:23627351-23647447 GCF_014898765.1 Herpailurus yagouaroundi | reverse complement strand
CACACACACACACACACACACACACACTCTCTCTCTCTCTCTCTTTCCTCTCTTTCTCTCTCTCTCTCTCTCTCTCAAAAACAAACATTAAAAAAAAAGACAAAGAAAAAAAAAAAAGGGCATTACCAGATCAGTATTAAGAAAATAGACCATGAACGGGGGAGCATGATTACTTCAAATCTGTGCCACCAAGATAAAATAAATAAATAAATATTAAAATAAAAATTTAAAGCCTTGCAATTTGCCTTCTATACCAATATCAAAGGAATTTATCAGATATGTTTCCTTATTTGTTTCACCTTACTTCTCCAGAGTGTTCACATGACAGTTAATAGTGGTTTTATACAAATAGTCGATTCATACAATTGTATTTTGGTTGCTTTCTTCAGGTTATAGGAAATCGCATTTTCCTAAAATGCATTTCCCATTAATGCCTTCATTGTATATGGGTTGACATTGTATTGCATTTGTACAGGTGAATCAGACATTTAATATTCCTTGAATCTAAAATCCCTCTAAACTGTGTGATTTAATTAACAGATAATTGAATGCCAAATATGAGAACTTTAGGGACTAACACATTGAGGATGTATCAGGATAAAAGATGTTTACACTAAACGCGAAGATTCTCCCCTGACTGAATGCGGCAGGGAATCGCAAGGAGGGCTAGAGCTAGAGCCAGCTGATAACAAGCTGTTCATTAAAGCATTAGTCTCCCTGAGCTCTGAGGATGTCAAAGCCTCTTCTTCTACACATCCATAGAAAAATAATTACAGCGCAAAAAGAATTCTGCTTGGCATTTGTAATAAGAGGCAAAAAAATTCTGTATGTTGGATTCAAAATTCTTTCTAAACATACTCATCCCCAATAGTTTCTTTTCTGATGGCCCTTTATTTTCAAGATTTTTCATTATGACCTTCTCTTTATTCAATCTCTCTTCCACTCTTTCGCCATTCCTCTTCTGCATTGTAAATTTGCTTTTTCTGTTGTCATGCTGTGTCATTTTATTTTGCATATTATATACTGGCATGACAGAAATAATGCATGGAATTCACAGACGTATGCTGGCTAAGAGGAGGACATATCCTAGACTACCATGTTAAATCTAGAACATGAAAAAGACATGTTTTCCCCAAGGGGTTATAGTGGAAAATAATTTGGAAAGTTAAAAGTACAGTAAAAACAAAAACTCAGAACATTAACTATAAATGAGCTTAGTCTAGTCTTATGTTAGATATTGGGAAACACGGACCCACATTGTTTAGAAGAACTGTCCAGTACTGGAGATTAAAATCCAGAGCCCCACTGCCCTCATTTATATGATATAACAAGTTTTATATACTGAAGATAAATTGAGGTAGACTCAGTCCACTCAGTGCTTCTTTTTTACATTTTTTTAAGTTTATTTATTTTTGAAAGAGAGAGTGAGCAAGCAAGTGGGGGAGGGACAGAGAGAGAGGGAGACAGACGGAGTATCCAAAGCAGGCTACGTTATAACAGCAAAGAGCTCCACACAGGGCTCGAACTAAAACTGCAAGATCATGACCTGAGCTGAAATCAAGAGTCAGATGCTTAACCGACTGAGCCACCCAGGCACCCCTCCACTCCGTTTTTAGAGTAGCCAGGACATGGTGGTTAGGAGAAAGGGGTCTGGAGTTAGAATATTTGGATCCATATTCTATCTTTACTGCTCTCTCGAAATGACTTTTGGCATATCTACCTCAGCCACAGTTTCACTATGCACAATGGCAAAAATAATCATGGCTACCTCATAGAATTGTTGAGTTATAGGAGATTATTCATATAAAGCATTCAGCACAGTACTTGGCACATGATACTTTTTAATGAATCACCTACATTGAAAATACATTCATTCCTCCATCCACAAAACATGTGAATACCAACCCCCACGCTCCACACGGACATACATACAAGGTGCAATCTCTACAGTTAAGAAGTGAGTGTATAGCCAGGTTCTCCTCGTTATACGATTCTTTAGTGAATTCAACAGTTAGCTCCTATCTTTCTTTTCATCTTGTCCCATGTATACTATTTATTAAATTCAATAAGTCACTAATAAACTATTCTAAAACATGTTTGACAATCTCTTTACCTTCTCAGTGCCAATTATCTCCATCTTCCCAAAGGACATCAACTAAAAACCCGACACTCTGGATGTTATCATATCTTCAATAGCTTTACCCAATGCTAAAATCTTATTTTATATTCAAAACAAGAGTCCCTCCAGACATCTTATGCCCTTGCTCCTCAAAATGTACTTTTTCACCACTGACACTGAAATCCTTGATTGCATTCTATCTTCCTCCATTATCAATCCTCCCTCTCTGTAGATTATTTTGAACATGTTTCAATCACTCCAGTACTTGTTGAATGTTCAGTCTGCTTCACAGTAGTATCTTCATTTTAAAAGGCCAATATTTCAGTTTTAGCCATTTCAAAAGATTTAAAGGATCCCTTCCTATTTAATAACTACTCATCATTCCAATAATCACTGTCCTAGAGGTCAAACAAAATACAGATGTGTTTCTCCTCCTGGAAAAATGAAAAGTTGTTTAGCACCAATAACCTAATAAATTGTGCTCCTGTGTGAAATATTATTGAAGATCCTCAAATGGTCCATCATGGTGCCTAATATACTGAGACTGTTAAACCCTGGTCTTAGGAGAGTGAAATATACATTGTAGATTGCTGGACCAGGTTTTTCTGGTGCCCAAAGTTGCTATAGTTTAACTTCAAATTAAACTTTAGAATTTAAGTAGTCACAATATTATGAGAGTCAAGGGGTAATGAAAAAATATAGGTCGTGAATTTGCATAAAGGTCATTTCATTACACTGGAAAATATGCAAGCATTTTTTCTAATTATAATTCAAATACTATAATTACAGAAATTTAGCACAACATAATAAATTTCCATGTAATTAGTACCTAATTACTAAGCAAACTTGTTATTAATAAACTGAATGTTTTCTGCATTCAGCATATATATTAAAATACATATATACATAATTTTATATACATGTATATGTAATTGTTTGCTACATGACATTTTATACCCAATTCTCTAAATACAGCCAGATAATCCTCAGCTTCAGCAACCCACTGCTCTCAGTGAGGGTGAGAATGTTTGTACTAAGTCTGAGCCAGGGTATACTCACTAAGCCATGCAGAAAGCTGATGTTGTCACGTAACTGACATCTTATAGTTGAAGATAATGAGATACAATAAGGCAAACTGAGTTACATTCCTAGAAATGAGAGTAGTATAACAAACATAAATACATGTGCCTTACCCACTGTCGGGGAGAAAGGTGAACCAGGGCCAGGTCAAATATCAGGGTAATCCTGAAAACCTTTAAAGAGTGGGTTCTCAACTACAACAGAGCCTGAAGCCAGAAGTATATAAAAGGAGATGAAATAAAATGTGGAAAAACAGTAAGACAAAAAGTTAGCAAATAAGAAAAAGAAATCAATTTTATGAGAAGCACTTAAGCACTGTGAGCTTTAATTTATAAAAATACAGAAGAAGATCCCTCCCAGCTTTGAATTACACAGCATTAAAAGAGTGCTGAATAACAACAAAATAAATGGAAGCAGTATCTATATTTTCCATTATTCTGACCATTCCCTTTGCTGGAAGATAATATTGTTAAAAATTTACAAATTTCTCATCCGTGTTTTACATTTTCTTATGTTAAACATAAATGTAATATTCACATTCTTGCATAATCACCTATTAAAGAATATTGGCACAAACCAGTGTGGTATAAAAGAAGTATTTAGGGGCGCCTGGGTGGCTCCGTCGTCGATTAAGAGTCAGACTTTGGCTCAGGTCATGATTTCACATTTCAGGGGTTGGAGCCCACATCAGGCTCTGTGCTGACAGCTCAGAGCCTGAAGTCTGCTTTGGATTCTGTCTCTCTCTGTGTGTCCTTCCTCTTCTCACACACTCTCTCTCTCAAAATAAATAAATAAATGATAGAAAAAATAAAATAAGTATATTGATGGTTAAGAATCCATGCCTTGCAATATATTCCCTTGGAGTCCACAAACTAGAAACTGTCACTGTATTTGGCAATGCTATCCCATAAATGAAATTTCACTCTTTAATAACAAACATGATGATAATTATAAAACTCTTAGTTTTATAATATGCTTTTAAAATTAGGAAAACCCAAAATGTTCAGGGAGCCTGGATGGTTCACTCAGTTAGGTGTTTGACTTCAGCAAAGGTCATAATCTTGAGGTTGGTGGCTTCGAGCCCCGTGTAGGGCTCTGTGCTGACAGCTCAGAGCCTGGAGCCTGCTTCGGATTGTGTGTCTCCCTCTCTCTCTGCCTCTCCCCTGCTTGAGCTCATTTCCCTCTCAGAAATAAATTTTAAAAAAAAATAGCAAAATGAAAAATGTTTAGAAAATCTCTCCTTCAAGCCACAATACCTAACACATTTTCAATGTTAATAATTTGTGAATATGGTAAGGTGCATGAAAAAAAAGTTAATTCTTAAACAGCTAGTACTTCTTTTTAATAAAGGGCTGATTTCCACCACAAAAGGAAGGTGGTAGAAAAAAAGGCTAAGTAACAGGAGAAAGATAAAAAATAAAATGTTTTTAAGTAATTACCAAGAAGGAATGAGACAAGAGTAGTAGGTAAGTGAAAAAATATTGTTTAGAGGCTCACATAGAAATGAAGTTAATCCCTTTAAGTATTTTAATTTCATTCGTTTATAAAATTTTAGTGAAAGAAAAAAAAACAAAAAAATATCGAAAAGGACAAGAGGGAGGTATACGATATCCAGAACAAAATTCCTGATATGGGATCTTATTGCAAAAGAAAAGAATACTCTGAGAACCTGAATCTAAACTAAATGTTGGAACAAATATATATTACTAACGCTAACTGCAACATAGGATTGTTCAAATATTCATTTTTGCATGACCCTATCAACCTTTTCAGTCTCTATTTTACAAACTTTAGGAAAGAAATTGTCCTACAAATTGTAAAAATGAACAATACTTTTACTGAGAAAAGTACCTCTCTTTCTTTTCAGGTTATTGAGAATATTATGACCACTAAATATAACACTCTGCCTTCCAAATTTTTTTTTCATTATGTACTCATATAAACTAAAGCCTCACTCTTGTCTCAACCCAATTCTACTCTCCTCAGCACCTACACCCAAGCAGGAGCCAGATGAGTATGGACAGAGCCAAACAACCAGTGAGGCTTCCTGGTTTCATCATTTTCAATTTAGTGCCACACATTCTACGGAGCCTCGATGATGTCTGATCAAGCTACTATATTTCCTTTGTCAACGAACTCTCTCGCTCTCCAAACCAACTAATCTAGACATTCTCTAGGCTCTTCTAACTTGCCCTACTTTTCACACAGTCAGTTAACAATCTTGTTCATTATTTCATTGAGAAAGAAGATACAATCATAAAAGAAACTCTCTCGCTCACTACCACCAAATCTACCACCCTGCTGGCCTCACTTCTATATACCCCATCTCGTTACCATTAACATCATGACTTTCTGCTGCCCTGACCTAACATGAGCTTCCTATGATGCGGTGGATCCCATCCACTCTCAACCACTCACCCACTCAGCTCAATAAATCTCTGCTTCTCTTTAGTACCTTTTTTTTTTCTCTTTACAGTCATTATCATTAGCTTAAAGTATGTGGAAATCTCTCTCATCTTTAAAGCAAACACAGCTCTCTTGTTCTACATTTTCCTCTAGCTATTTCCTGACTGTGTCCTCTTCTTAATGGCTAAACTCCTTTAAAGTGCTTATACTCACTATCTCTACATTCTTTAATCTCATTCCCTCTTAAGATTCTACAAGTCTCTTGCTCTCCCCATTCAAACAAACTGTTCTTGACAAGTCCACTAATCACCTTCACTTTGTCAAATCCAGTGATGGAGTCTCAGTCCTCATATTACTTGACCTCTTAAAAGCAAGGACAGAGTTGATCACTTGCTCTGTGTTGAATTACTCTCTTGACTTAGTTTCTATGTTTCCACATAGAAATCTCTCTCTCAATTTTCTTCCCACACCAATTTCTGCTTCTTTTCTTTGTGTCTTTCCTGCGCTATTTGTCTGACTTTTAATTTAAGAAGGCTCAAGGGCTTAGTTATCTGTGTACATAGCCTTCTTGGACAACAATCTAATGCTTCTGAGTGTCCTTCTATAGTACAGTGTATATATTCACTACACTGCTGACTATGAATCAAACCCTTCCAGTCCCATTGAACCACTTCTGATCTCCAAATTGCTATACCCAGATTCCTACATGACCTTTTCACATGACTAAGTGGAAACTTAGACTTACTGACTCCAAAACTAAAATTATCGATCTTAACCCCCACAACCAATCTCCCTTCAGTGTCCTGCACCTTAAAAAGAGAAACCACTACTTACCTGGTTAGTTGTTCAAATCAAGCATCTCAAAGCCACTGATGACTTTCTCTTATGCACTGCCTTACAGAACAGCAAATTTTCCTGGCTCCAGAATTTATGTATATCCCTCATCTGACCAATTATCACCTCCTCCATCACTATCACCCTGGAGCAAGCTTCCATCATTTCACCCCTGACTAACACAAAAGCCTTATAACTTCTCTCCAGTAGTATATTTTAAGAACAGCTGATGCATTGTTTTAACATTAAATCTGCTCACATTACCACTCTAATCGTAATATTCTATGGCTTTCCATTGAAATCAGAACTCAATTCAAGGTACTTACTTTGGTCTTTCAGGCACTGAATGAATCTGGCACTGGCTACCTTTTTTTTTTTTTTTTTTTTTTCATCTCCTATTATTCACTCCTTTGTTCACTCCCCTTGGCCTACTGGCCTCCGATTAGTCCTTGAAAGGAGCAAGCATACTCTGGCCTTTGCATTTGTTCCCCTCTTTACCTGGGTGATCTCATCCCAGATATTTACACGAGTTATTATTTCATTAGGACTTCCGCTCAAGTTTGGCGCCATCTGAGAGGTCTCCCTATTTATGCAATTTAACGTGTCATCCTCAACACTCTCCATTTCCTTATGCTGCTATATTTTTTTTTTCTCATAATACCTAATACTACCTTGTATTATTTTATGTAAGTTCAATGAGGGCAGAAACTCTGTTCTGGTCTGATATGCAGAGAATACTGAATGTATGCGGAATAAGCAAATGTTGATTGCAGCCATAAATTTGTACGTAGTTTCAAAAGATTTGTGGTCAGCAGCTAGCAAACAATGCTTCCTGAAATATTGTACTTCACTTGATTATAAAAAATGGGTTTTGTAGCTGTGGTCTCTTAATAACACTAAGTTTGATTGAAGAGCCATGTCAAGCAATTTGGGTTTTTAGTTATTAATCTGAAACTGAGAATGAAAGAGAAGTTGATGAATCATACCAGTTATAGAAAATTGCTAATTTAATAAGCAACTCATTAGAATTTGCTATGGTGGCTCTGAAGTTTAATGAGCAGAAATTTTCCGTCTAATTTTTCTGAAACAGTGAGATGCCAGGGAACTGAATGGATGCTTTAATGATAGTGATTTCTGTTCTACTTTCTTCTTCATGAGAAATTAGCCCACATATCCTCTAACTCATACTCACATATATCAGTTGTACTAGTACAAAAAATCAGAATTCAGATAATTTACAGCATTAAAATACATTACACAGCACATACTTCAATACTCCAGTTTTAGCCTTGTGGTAATGAGTCCATGGTTACATAATAATGTATAGTCATATATTTTTCTAATATGTTTGTCTAAGATAGTAAGCTAATAATAATAGCAGTAACTATTGCCAAGATCCTTAATGAACACTCTGAATACTCTCTTTAATTCTCTTTAACATAGCTCCTTTTATTATCATCTAGAGAGGAAGACCAAATCCATTTAGCCATTTTTAAACTTTATAACCAATTCACACATATATATTCACTTAATCATGCTCTTTTAAAACCATGCTGCTTTTATACTCCAAATTAAATCTTGCTGGGCTTTTTTAAAGGCCAGTACTCTTCTTCCTTCCATATATTGTCAAATTTCATAGACCCTTTAGGAAGTCACCTTCATGACGATTACGGCAGAGAAAAGTGTGTTTCTCAAAATCACGTACTTTGAAGTCAGAGAGAAATGAATTTAATGCCAGATCAGTTATTAGTAACTGTGACCTTGGGCAGTTAGCTTAATCTCTCAAAGGCTCAATTTCTCAATTTTCAAATAAGGGTAAGTTTGTTTTGGAGAATTGCTAAGGGCTTACTGCATACACTTTCATAAAATGCTGACTACATAAAAGGCAGTAAAAAGGACTCTCTTCCACCCCACCACTCTTCCTGAAATACTCACCCATTCATTCTGCCATTATTAAAAGAAAAAAACATTTCTTAGACATAAACTAAAGGCCACACATTAAAACATAACAATGAACAAGCCAAGCTCCCTTAATTCAAAAACACTGCAACAACTAAAGCAAGTGTCAATCAAGTTTTTTGTTATTGCTTCTAGTATAAAAAATAAAGTCTCCCAAAGCCTCATTAATTCAAGTAACTTAAATTCATATTTACTAGACAAGGTTGATATGGTTTAAGGACCACCAAACCCATGTTTTTTGTTATTATATTTCATTTCAAAGGCTGAGCTTTCTTCCAGTTCTAAAGTTTAAAACTGTGCAAATGGAGATCAACAGTATCTAAATGAGCATTTCAGGGGTAAAGTCAGTGTTGATTCATTCAGAAGCATTTTTTAGACTTAATGGTCCTTTTTTTTTTTTTTTTTAATATTTGCTTTTTTTTGAGACAGACTGAACACAAGCGGTGGTGTAGGGGCAGAGAATCAAGCAGGCACAGAATGTGAAGCAGGCTCCGGGTTCTGAGCTGTCAGCACAGAGCCTGACATGGGGCTCAAACCCACAAGCTGAAAGATCATGACCTGAGCCGAAGGTGAACACTCAACCGACTGAGCCACCCAGGTGCCCCTAGACCTTATGGTCTTCTTGACAAGAACACAAGCATATTCTAATGGTTTGGTTAAATAGCATTGATAGCCAATAAGTAACTCTGGTAAGGAGTATGGAATACATGCTTTCTAAGACCAATTATTGCAGGCAAAAAGGTTTTTTGTCTATTTATTAACCTTATGAAGACTAGGCACTTGGAAGTCTGACAGCCATAATTTCTGATCTTGGTCTATCAGATCAGAACTGATTTGTGGACTAGTGAATTTAATCATATACTTAATCTCTCTAATCTCCAGTTCCTAATCTGTTAAGTGCGCCTTGAGTACCAGAAGTGATTAAAAGCAAAATACCTGCCATATAACAAAAAAGAGTATTAACATTTCCCAAATCTTATCTCACATTACTTTCTTAATTTATTTCATTGTAACATTTAAATACATTATTGGATGGAAACGTTTTTGTTTTTTTTTTCTAGATAATTATTATGCACTTGTTCTCCAAATGAACACAGTGTTTTAAAGCCCTGGTTGCCTGTAAATGCATCCAAGATTCACTCATGTCTTTAGATTTTTACATGGAATTCTGGGAAGCACAGTGCTGAAACAGAAGTTAGTAAAGTAGTTTGAAGGTGCTGTACCACGTACCCCACCAACTGGGATGTGTTATCTTACTGTATTTTCTAAGGAGTGAACAATCGTCTCCTAGGAGCCAACTTATTTAAAGACATTTGCTTTTGTGGTATTGACTCCATCCCATCTGATTTCCAAGTAAGTAGGCCAGTTTCTGAAAACAGTTGAAATGAACGGCTATACATTTTAGATGTAAAAGGTCTTTCCTTTTGGTGTGGGTTTTTGTTATTAATTTGGAAATACTTTTGAACACTGAGGTTTCTAAAAATCTAGGTCTCCATAATTATAACTGTAAAAGGAACTTGCTTGCAGCTTTAACAATTAGAAATTCTTTCCAAACCAAACTTGTCTTCAAGTGTGAAAGGAAAGGAAAGGAAAGGAAAGGAAGGAAGGAAGGAAGAAAAAAACACAAAAAATATTAATAAGTGATTAATTTGACATCAGGTCAATATTTTATTACCTTTTCTTCAATCCATAAAACTCTTAAAAATTAGTATATTTACCAGTGTTTTCTTAGCATTGCATTCCTATTATTTTAGACTAAATTCCTCTTCACAACCAGAATGATATTCTTTTAGGATGTGGGTTCCCTCACAACTCTTGATATTCCATAATTATATACTGAATTAATAGCTTAGGACCATCACAGAAATCAAGAATACTCTAGGAATTTAAGAAAATCATTTCCCTTTTAAAAAGCATCATGATTCCCTATTCAAGAACCCTTTCCCCCAGAAGTTTGAAATTTTTTATGTCCTAGTGTCTTTCTAGTCTTTACTGAAAGCAAAAGATCATCATCTGTCCTAAATGAGTTCCTGAATTAAAAAATAAGATGATCCCATGTCACAAACCATTACTTGAACCAGAATAAAATAGTCTGATTCACTCTCTTTAGAGTAACCAAAATCCTAATTTACTGTGATTTATTTTTTGACAAATTTTTTTTTTAATTTTTTAATGTTTATTTATTTTTGACAGAGAGAGAGACAGAGCATGAGTGAGGGAGAGGCAGAGAGAGAGGAAGACACTGAATCCAAGGCAGCCTCCAGGCTCTGAGCTGTCAGCACAGAGCCCGAGGCGGGGCTCAAACTCACACACCGCGAGATCATGACCTGATCCGAAGTCGGATGCTCAACCGACTGAGCCACCCAGGCACCCTGACAAATATTTTTTATATGAAATACAGGAGGTATTTGTAAAAGCCAACATTTTATCAAATGTTGTAAATGTCATAATCATTGTCTTTTCTTTCTTTTTTTAAATGTTTACTTATTTTGAGAGAGAGGGTGTGCATGCACAAACAGGCAGAGAGAGAGGGAGCTCAAAAATCCCAAGGAGGCTCCACGCAGTCATCATGGAGCACCAGGAAGGGCTCAATCTCACGAACCATGAGATCATGACCTGAGCCAAAATCAAGAGTCCCACACTTAACCGAATGCGCCACCCAGGCACCCCACACTTAAGGATATTCTTAAGCAGTATAGAAACTAAGTTATATTCAGAAACGTTTGCCTTCATGGCTATAGGCATATCTGTAAATCTTTTCCAAGAATTCCCAGAGTTAGTCCATTTCATATTTGTAATAACCAAAGTTAAATAAAATCTAGCAATCCCAAATTGGAATTAGAAGCTACAACTCTAATTATCCCACACCCCGAGTCAGCTTATGGCCCTACTGTATTCAAAGCCAGGCTTCAGCAAGCAGTGGTAACAGCAAATCTACTGATGAGTCAAAATAATTTTTTACAATACTAATGAAAATGTATCAAGAATTTTTTAGTTAAAATATTTTGTTATATCATTATTAATATGACAATACATATTATACTTTTACCAACATTTCACACTCATGTGCTTCTGTTGTAGAGAGCTAGCACTGAGTTTGATGCAAATCTTTTCCTAGGCTTCTGAATGTAATTCATTATTAATATAATCTGTAACCAGAAATCCTTATTATATAAAGTTTTAAGATTATTTGTAAAAGTTTATTTTGTCATTTGCTCAAAGTATTTTTTAAATGGATTTTGATTGGTCTATATTATGTTTTCAGTGATTTGACGAATTATTTAGGAAGATTAACAATTTAAAATATATTAGAAATGGTTATAGAACATATACCAAAATTAACATTTATTTCCAGAACAAGGAAAAAGAACAATTGAACTGGTCTCCGTATTTCTAGTTTCAACTCCTATTTACTGCTAAGCAGTCTATCAGGATGAAAGACTAGAGAACCTCAAAACTGTTCCTATAAAAGATTAAAAGGTTAGATAATTCACAGGTACCTTTCTTTGTGATTTCTTTTTTTGTGATCCTAGGAATGAGGTCAAAAAGATCGCTTCTTCGTCTATTACAATTTTCTTATTTCAAATAATAGCAACATTTCTAAAACTCTAAGCATTAGCATAGCATTTACTTGATAGAAAACTGAAAGGAACAACTGATAGAACGGATGCTGAAAGGAACAAACCAGTGTAGCCTCCAGCCTCCGAGTGTGAAGAGGTCCCCAGTGTTTCTTTCCTATTGCCATTTGCCTAAGGCAAAAGAAATCACACTTATACTTTGTTTTAATTGGGCTTAACTTCAGCTTTTAACTCTAAATTAAAATATATTAACAGTGGTAAGCAGACATGTGAATAGAAAATGGTTTTAATGCAGTGTTGAGCAAATAAAAACACAAATATGCATGCTATTATGTCCAAAAATGAGAGTAAAAAGGAGAATAAAAAGGAGAAGTAAATGCAACATAGTAGTATCTGGTGTGTGTGTGAAAATATGAGCACTTTTAAAAATCAAAAGTACAAATTGTTTTTCTATAGTAGCTTAAATTTAACTTTTCTATTACATTAAATTTACATTAATTAAAATATTTAATTATATTAAATTTTAACTTTTCTACACTATTTTTAAAATAACAAAATGGAATTACAAAACCACAAAGCAGACTATCTTAACAAAACATCAGCACATTCCACTTATTTTTAAAAAGTTATGCAGTTGTGAATATTTCATAGAATACTATTTAGTGTAACAGAAATATTTTGAAGCATTAAATACCTATTAGTTTGACGGGTATAAATATTTTACAAATATTAGGAGATATAAACATTTAAAGCAACACTAGGCAAAGATATTTTAAATACAAATAATCATCCCCGTATTTTCTGCTTTCTATCATTTGGATATTTGTGCCCTTGGTTTTAACTCCTAACAATAAACATTTAAATAAGAGTTATTTGTTATTGATTATTCTCTGTATAAAATATATGAAAATTCTGCCATTCCAGAGCCTGCATCTAACCAATTTAAAAAGGCAGTCTGGAATCGAACAGAAATTTTTGTATTTTACTAGTGAGGCTAGGAGAAAACACACAGGTATCACACAAACATCTTAAGTTCATGTATTTATAAACTTCCTACTTTTTAAAAACATGTTCAACATAAAAGTATTAGGTTGTTTGTTTTTTTTTTCATTTTTTTTAAGTTTATTTATTTTTGGGACAGAGAGAGACAGAGCATGAATGGGGGTCGGTCAGAGAGAGAAGGAGACACAGAATCTGAAACAGGCTCCAGGCTCTGAGCTGTCAGCACAGAGCCTGATGTGGGGCTTGAACTCACAGACCGCGAGATCATGACCTAAGCCGAAGTCGGACGCTCAACCGACTGAGCCACCCAGGCGCCCCTAGGTTGTTTTTAAAAAACGGAACAAGGTCCTATAGAATACGGCTTCTTTAAAGTTAAATTTGGAATTATGTTTAGTACTTTTTTTAATTAGCTTTACAATTCTACAATATTTTTCTCATATCTAAGATTCTCAAATTCTTTTAATTTGGGACCTAGTAACTTCTTAATAACCTATCGGGCAAGTTTTTAAGAAAATGAATTTTATACCCCAAATTTTATGAACCATGACCAGATTTCTAAGCCATTAATTGTGGCTAAACTCTAATTCAACAAAAAACAATCTAAATATTTAAACCAAATGGTGGTTAACTGCACAGAAGAACGGAAAGCTGAATTTAATTCCTTTCTGTGTGTTTATATGTGTGTGTGTGTTTGTCTGTGTTTTCATCAGATTATAAAGTTATTATGTCATGATCTAAAAGCATTTTATCCAAAAGCATATTGATCTATTATCATTCAGGTACAATTATCTGTACACCAACTTGAAGTGATCTAGTTTCTATCAAATGCTTGGAAAAGAAATTTGATCCTCATGAAATGCTGAATGTCCTAAAAAATTCAGGGCTTGTACCTCCAACCAAGTGAAAGCTATATGCCATACCTCATTACTTTAGCTTAAATAATTAACTATAAGTAAAATGCATATTGTTTCCAAGTAGTAGCCAGCAAACATATAATGTAATCATTGACTGAAAGTTCAATTATTCTTATGGTATGAATTAAAGAGAGAGGAAATGGGGGGACATCAATCACTAAAACCAGCTCTTTATGAAAATGTTGCCCTTTTCAACTGTGCAGACTTCAATAAACAGTTTTGCTAATTCATGGTCTTACTGTATAAGCAGGAATGCAGAGTTAGAGCTGGGTTAAGTCTTTCACAGTAACTTCAAAATCAAAATCACGATATAAAACACAATTTTGTAAACTGTGACCCAGGTTTGCACCAAGAAAAACAAACAAACAAACAATTTAAAACTAAATCTTCATGAACTAAAAACAGCAATGCTAGAATAATCAATGCAATGGATTAGAAATTTGTATATTGGGAGATATCAAATGCCACTAACATTTATTGATGAGCTACAACATGCAAGGAACTTTCCCATGGGTGTCTGAAATAATCCACATTAGATGTTTATGAAGTAGATACTGTCTCCAGGTTATGAATGCAGAAGTACCCTCCTTTATATTACACACTTGGTGAAGTTTGTGTAACAAAATAATAGAGGAACTAGGGCTCAAACCAGACAACACGCTCAGTATCTACTCTGGAATGCTGTTCTCCCATTGGTCACAGCCAGTGAGTCATTCCTAAACCTGAAGAAACTTCTTAAAAATAATTAATGTGCCCTGTCTTTGGAGTAAATCTTAGAATTAACTAGGAAAATCAGAATTTATATTTTAAGATAATCTCCTTGTGATTATGATGCAAACAATCTTTGGTCTGTGGACAAGAATTTAGAAAATGCTGTCTTTACACAGCTTGGCACTGCTTTAATGATTGGCAAATTATTTAAGTTAGCATATTATGCACTCTTATTTACTTATGGAAAAATCTCTTAAAATAAACAATAGAAATAAAACACCTTAGAGATATTTAGTTTCCATCAAAAAGAAACATACTGTTTTTAAGTATTCTAAAAATTAACTAAAATAATCTATTTCCATAAAAATGAAACAGGAACACTAATTTCAAACAATTCTAATTTACTTTTTTTAAAATTTTAATTCCAGTATAGTTAACATACAGGTTATATTAGTTTTAGGTATACAATATAGTGATTCAACAATTCTGTATATTATTCAGTGCTCATCATTATAAGTGTATTCTTAATCCCCTTCACCTAATTCACCCAACCCTGAACCCAACTCCTCTCTGGTAATGATCAGTTTGTTCTCCATAGTTAAGTGACTGTTTTCAGGTTTGTTTCTTTTTTCTTTGTTTCTTAAATTTCACAGAAGAATAAAATCATATGTTATTTTGTCTTTTTCTGACGTATTTCACTTAGCATTGTACCCTCTGAATCCATCCATTTTGTTGCAAATGGCAAGATTTCATTCTTTTTTCTGGCAGAGTCATAGTCCATTGTATATATACACTGCCTCTTCTTTATTTATCTGTTGATGGACACTGGGGTTGCTTCCATAATTTGGCTATTGAAAATAATGCTGCTATAAACATAGAGGTCCATACATCTTTTCAACTTACTATTTTCATATTCTTTAGGTAAATATTCAGTAGTGGAATTATAGAATCATATGGTAATTTTATTTTTAATTTTTGAGGGACCTTCATACTATTTATACAGTGGCTGAATTACCAACAACAGTTTAAGAGGATTCCTTTTGGTCCACATCTTCATCAGCACTTGTTTCTTGTGTTTTGGATTCTAGCCATTTCTGACAGATGTGAGGTGATATCTCATTGTGGTTTTGATTTGTATTTCCCTGATAATGACTGATGTTGAGCACCTTTTCATGTGTCTTTTGGCCATCTGAATGTCTTCTGTGAGAAATGTCTGTTCATGTCTTCTGCCCAATTTTAAATGGAATACTAAGGGTTTTTTTGTGTGTTAACTCTAACTTACTTTTAAATGTAAAATAGTGTTTGTACCAGAAATATGTTTTATTTTCTTTTAATTGTTTTAACATTTACTTTTGAGAGAGAGAGACAGAGCGCGAGGAGGGGAGGGGCAGAGAGAGAGAGGGAGATACAGAATCCAAAGCAGGCTCCAGTCACTGAGTAGTCAGTACACAGCCCAACGGGGGGCTTAAACCTACAAACCGTGAGATCATGACCTAAGCTGGAGTCGGATGCTTAACTGACTGAGCCAACCAGGCATCACCAGAAATGTATGTTTAAAACTCAACTTTCTACTTTAAAAAAAGTCATTCAGAATCTTCATTAACTGAGAGATTAATAATATTTAAACATAATCAAAGTGGAGGCCCCTATACACACACTTAAAAGAGGTTAGTAAACGAAGCAGTAGTTTCTATAATCATTGGCTTAATGACTAAATATTAAAACAGTACAAATTATGTACAAATGTAACATGATTATAGAAGTTGATTTTCCTTAAGTTCAATTTTTTCCATCATAATTCCATCTTAATTCATTCCAATATTTAACCTTTTACTGACATTAAATTAGTATATATGTCATGTGACAATAATACTAGAGAAGAACAATGGGAATACATATAATGAGTAATATTTCCATGCAGCATTAACATTAGTGAGACTTTATCATATTAACTTCATTTACTAATTCACAAAACTGTAACAGTTACACTAGTTTATCTTCTTTGGTATGTTACAAAAAATAACAGTAATCTAGACATTTATTGAAGAAACTTCTACTACTAATATTCTTTCACTTAAATCATATGGCAATGATTTCTATCCAGGCATCATTACGGCTATTTAATTTACTTCCAAGGTGTTTGTAAAGGTACAAGTATGGAGCATGTAATGCTATGCAGGATTGTTGCCACCTTAAAGGGAGCCTATTTATAGACTTTCAAGATTGCCATCTTTGACCAGAAATATTAGAAAAATGTCTTCGTTCTGGGTAGACCAATGGCATCTCCGAAACAGAAGCAAGCCCACAATGCAGCAAGAGAAGTACCTCCAGGATTCCAGCCCACACTCATCCTCGTAGCTGGGTGCCTGTGACAAGGGCACATATTGCACAACCATATGAGGTAGCCCTGAGAATAATTTTATTTATCTGATTATTCACTTGATTACCTAGCATGCATGTCTTTTGTTTTGCATTTTACAAATATTCTAAACTCAAACTCAAGATTTCTTCCTACAAACTCTAGAAACCATATTTAAACATTGAGTTTTATGGGCACTTGAGTGGCTCAGTTGGTTAAGCATTGACTTTGGCTCAGGTCATGATCTCACGGTCTGTGGGTTCGAGCCCTGCATCAGGCTCTGTGTTGACAGCTCAGAGCCTGGAGCCTGCCTTGGATTCTGTGTCTCCCTCTCTCTCTCTCTGCCCCTTCCCCACTGTCTCTCTCTTTCCTCTCTCCCCTCTGTCTCTCTCTCAAAAATAAAGAAACATTAAAAAAAAATTAAACACTAAGTTTTATAATGGGAATGAGTCATTGGGTTTTCCATTGTGTTGCCAATACAGCATACACAAGAACAGTGATTCCAAATTATGACCTGGTTCTTTAAAAATAAACCAATTTGAAAACTGACCAGCACTGCCAAGACATAAAATACTTTCTCCTCAAGACTAGGACATCTGGGTGACAAATGTATTCATTTGCTAAACTACTGTGTGAGCCCCTAGTTGCTCATTTTTACTAAAAAGTAATTAACTAAGCACAATATAATAGTTCAAGCCTATTAGGAAAGTTTCTTGGGAATGTAAATAAATTAGCTATGATTAGAACTAATGAAATCTCCAAGACTACCGGATTTAATTGCAAAAGTTGTTTAGTCAAGATGCCTAATACTTTTTATAAGAAATCTGGAGGAAGTTAAATAAATGTCCAAGGGTATCGAATTCAGGCTCAAATTAAAATTCCAAAAACATCAACATTACATACAGACCTATGTTTTCAAACGTTTTGATTCTTTAAAGAAAATCTTACAGTGTTACACAATATCACTACTTCTGTGATTTGAGAAGAGGTCACAGACAAAAGCAGAGGCGACAAGTATGAAATCAGAAGGGGAGGAAAATAAACTATGAAGACAGAACAAAATATGAAAATACTGGGGTAAAGTTGGCCAAACGACACACTTTAAAGTAAATGTGGTATCCAATACCAAATGAAAGTTAACTAATCTGCAGCATCATATTTTTTTACTGTTGTGATAACAAAGAATTATAACCATTTATGATCAATGACGAATTTTAAAGAACAGAATTGACCATGAAAAAAAAAAAGAAAGAAAAATCTCGAATTTTAAAAAGAGTAATAATAATAAAAAAGTTCTAAAGGACAGTAAAATCTAATAAAAAATATTCACCCCTCCCATTAAATATGGTAATGCTCTTTGTATTAATTTGTTAAGTCACAAAAGCTTTATGTGTAAACTGTGGGGTCTTTTGGGGGGAAATATTCTTCTAATTGATTCATCTAGTTGATTTTGAATGCTTATTTTTATGGTATAAGTAAACAACTTACATTTTCTTTACCATTTGCTGAGGTTTAAAGAAAAACAATTTTTTTAAGTTTATTTATTTAGAGAGACAGAGAGCGCGCATGAATGTGAGAGTGAGTGTGGGAGAGGCAGAGAGAGAGGGATACAGAAAATCTCAAACAGCCTCTGTGCATCAGTGCAGAGCCTGGCATGAGGTTTAAATCCATAAACCGCGAAATCATGACCTGAACCAAAATCAAGAGTCTGACACTTAACTGCCTGAGCCACCCAGCGCCAGAAAACTACTTTTAAAAGTTTGTTAAAGTTAGGGGCGCCTGGGTGGCTCAGTCAGTTAAACATCCGACTTCAGCTCAGGTCATGATCTCATGATCCATGGGCTCGAGCCCTGCGTTGGGATCTCTGCTGACAGTGCAGAGCCTGGAGCTTCTTCAGATTCTGTGTCTCACTCTCTCTCTGCTCCTCTCCTGCTCGTGGTCTGGCTGTCTCTCACTCTCTCTCTCTCAAAAATAAGTAAACATTAAAAAAAAATTATAAAAACGTTGGTAAAAGTTAAAAAAGAGAAATACTACCATAGTACAACTGAAGAACAATATTCATAATTACCTTGATTCAAATATTTAATAACAAAATTTATCCTCATACAACATAATTGATCTTAAAAACTAATTGTATCTCTTAAAAAAGCAATCTATATGTATTTTTTGCAATAAATAAAATGTCTCATCTAGAAATATTTTCTAAAACCTCTTCCTACTAAGCCACTCCATTTGTCTTGGACAATAATAATTTCCATTTCTCCTGGCACACATATTGTTGTTTTATTTAAATTTTTTTAACATTTATTCATTTTTGAGAGAGAGACAGAGCATGAGAGGGGGAGGGGCAGAGAGGGAGGGAGACACACAATTTGAAGCAGGTTCCAGGCTCTGAGCTGTCAGCACAGGGCCCAACGCGGGGCTTGAATTCATGGACTGTGAGATCATGACCTGAGCTGAAGTCAGAGGCTTAACCTACTGAGTCACCCAGGTGCCTCTTGTTGTTTTATTTTATAGTGGGCCTCAATTTGCATATGACTAGAGAAGACTGAACATAAAAATACCTAAAAAAAATTAGCAGTTAAAAAACAAAACAGTAAGATCAGGAGAATAAATACAGAAATAAAAATGAAATACTAGGGGAAAAAGATAAAAAAGAAACACACAAATCACAGGACCTATACATTTAAGAATAATGGAATTTCAAATGGAAATGAGCATCCTTAGCAGGTAAAATGGTTACTTTCGTAATCCTCACCATCAGAATTTCCAAAATTTACCAGAGAATAACAGAGGATTTTCTTAGTGTTAAATTTTAAAATTGAGTCAATGTGAGATTTTATATTAGAGAAGTGAAGACAGGGACAAGTGGCAAAGGTCCTTAGCGATATTACTTTATCAAATGTAGTGGTTTAATATGGCTGAACCTTGTAGCTTCCAATATTAAGTCAAGGATATGAACAAGGTTATTACTTTTGAAGAGGCCATTGTATGTGCTCCTAGCTTCTAGTCTTCTAATAGTCTAGTGTGCACTAAGGATAACATGTGTGACATGTATTTACTTTTTTTAATGTATATGTTTCAAACAGGAAGGAAGGAAGGAAGGAAGGAAGGAAGGAAGGAAGGAAGGAAGG
>NW_024412412.1:23576643-23627341 GCF_014898765.1 Herpailurus yagouaroundi | reverse complement strand
AGAAAAGAAAAGAAAAGAAAAGAAAAGAAAAGAAAAGAAAAGAAAAGAAAAGAAAAAAGAAAAGATAAGAAAGGGAGGGAGGGAAGAAAAAAAAACTCTGTGTTGTATATTCATTCAAGAAATCTGGAAAGTAAACAGTTTGAGAGCTCAAAAGCTTGAAAATGTTGAGCTTTTGGTTAAGGGTAAATATATAACAATAAAAACCAATTCAAGATATGTGGTTTGATCTTTCTCAAAATGTTTAGAGAAACCTTCTCCTAATAGAATATGCCAAAAAATTTTGGAAAACACACACACACACAGAGCCATCTTTTAATGCATGGATCAACAGAACAAAGAGAAAGATAACTTCTCAGAGTCCAGGAAGAACAAGAGCTGACCTAAGCAAGGCTTGCAGTACATAAATTCAAGAAGGTAAAGTGCTCATCCATCTTTGCCTTAAAGCCTGCATAAAGAAACTGTAACAAAAACTAGGGGAGGTTAGAAAGATACTTTCTATCACCAAAAAGCCCAAGACTCTGTAAGAGAACATGATCAATAGTGGGTGTGATGGAAAATATAAAAATTATTTCCTGGTAATTCTTAAAGATAAACCTACTCCTAAAACCCTCTATGTGACTGGGGGTGCAGAATCAGGGAGAGGTTGTTTAAAGGTACAAACATGCACCTATTATATAAATAAGTTCTGGGGAGCTAATATAGTGATTACAGTCAACAATACTGCATTATAAACCTCAAAGTTGCTAAGAGACCAGAACTTAACTACTCTTACCACAAAAAAGAAATAATCATGTGACATGACAAAGGTGTTACCTAACATTTATTTATTTATGAGAGAGAGAGAGAGAAAGCACAAGTTGGAGAGGGGCATAGAGAGAGAGGGAGACACAGAATCTGAAGCAGACTCCAGGCTCTTGAGCTGTCAGCACAAAGCCCGACGCAGGGCTCAAAGTCACAAACCGTGAGATCATGACCTGAGCTGAAGTCAGATGCTTAACCCACTAAACCACCCAGGTCCCCTGACAAAGGTGTTATCTTTGTGTAATAATCATATTGCGATGTACAAATGTATCAAACTAATGCATTATACACATGAAACTTACACAATGTTGTATGTCAATTCAATAAAAAAAAAAAAAAGCCCTAAGCAGAAAGTTTAGATTAATGTCATCTTATTTTGACAGTGCCCATGGATATTTTGCAAAAGCAAATAAAAATCCATTCTCTAAATTTATACTGTAAAAGTGGTTTCTAATAATTCTCATAGGAAAAGTTGAATCAATAGGAATTCACAAATTTTAAAAATCACAAAACACATCAGGAAACAAGTCATTATCAGTGAGAGTTGCCATGAACACAAAAGTTTGATAAAAATGAAGGCATGCTATAAGATATTCAACTCACCAGAAAGGATACTAGTTCTAAAGTTAATAGCACCCAATTATACAGCTTCCAAAGCCAAACTGATGAAGCTATAGGAAAAAGCAACTAATCTTCCATTGTAGTACTATATTTTAAACATTTCTGCTAATAATTTATATGTCAAGAAATAAAAAAGTCAAGATGTATATTTAAGATGTGAATAACATTGTAAACAGAATATAATAAATATAACAGTACTGTGTGTGTATATATACATATGTATGTATGTGTGTGTATATATATATATATATATATATATATAACATTTACAAAAATGATAACACAATCAGCAATAAAGAAGTCAATAACTTTCTAAAAAATCATTATCATGGAGATCATATGCTCTGTATTAACACAAATCAGGAAGCAGTATCAAAGGATATGAAAAAAAATAATTCAAACGTATTTCTCAATCCTTTATAAATGCCAAGGAAACTATCACATAGCAAAACATAAGAGGCAGATAAAGTAGTACACAGAGAGAAAGTCATCACTTTCGTATGTTAGAAAAGTAGAAATGATGAAATAATTGAGCCAGATATCCAAATTGAGAACTCAGTAAAAATACAACGGAATGAGCACAGAAGTTAAAAAATGGTACAGTTAAGAATACAACTTAACAAAATAGAAAAGCTAGACTAGAAAAAGAAAAATAAGAGCCCAGATTTTTTTCTTAAACAGCTGAGAGAAAAATCATGAAGTAAAAAAAAATGCTTGCATTGTTCCGTATATATTTTGAAAACAGTCAAGTATTATGCTTAAAGTGATGTTACATAGTAAAGTAACCATTAATACAGTAACAACCTCCCAAAATTTATTACAAAATTAGAGTTATTTTGGGGATCCTCCAAATTGAGTCTGGTTTACAATATACTGGACTCATAACTTAAAATAATGTTATTTACATATGCCGTAAGAAACTAAAACTTGGCTTTTTCTGAATAGTTTTTATAACTACTGGGGAAAGTAGCTAAAACATTATGAACTCATTACAAGTCTCTGAATCCAAGGGTCA
Source organism: Herpailurus yagouaroundi (assembly GCF_014898765.1). Classification (NCBI taxonomy): domain Eukaryota; kingdom Metazoa; phylum Chordata; class Mammalia; order Carnivora; family Felidae; genus Herpailurus; species Herpailurus yagouaroundi. The sequence goes on along the minus strand of NW_024412412.1, from coordinate 23,624,904 downwards.
TTAAGGAAAATACAGCTTTCCACCTTTGATGTTGTACCTTTAATTGTATTTACTTCTGGTACTCTAGATGGCGGGAGGAGTGGACCTTATGATCGTTCCACTCTGTACTACTCCTATATTTATATTTAATGCTTTTAAAGTTTTTATAAAGCTTAATTTATCTAATACTACATTAGTTTTAAAAACCGTCCACCTGTGTAAGTGCAGTTATATTCTACCTCATTAGTAATGCATGAGGAGACTTCATCAATCATAGGGTGATAAGAGGACGAAGGAATGAATGATGTGAATGGAAATCCACCTAGAACATACATTTTTGGATAATGACAGAGCAATTCCTTTATCAGTAAATTTCATATTTTATAGTTACCACTCAAACTTAATTATTATAAAGGGAGAATGATGGGCACCTCAGTGGCTCAGTCGGTTAAGCGGTTAAACGTCTAACTCTTCATTTCAGCTCAAGTCATGATCTCAAAGTTCCTGAGATCGAGCCCTGTTTCTGGTTCTGCACTGAGAGCAGGGAGCCAGCTTGGGATTCTCTCTCTCACTGTCTCTGTCCCTCCCGTACTTGCACTCTCTCTCAAAATAAATAAATAAATAAAATAAACATATTAAAACAAGAGAGGGAAAACGAGGTAATTTTATTTTTTATCATTTAGGGGAAATTTTATAGTTAACCTAACAAACTTTAGTGTGAAATATTCAATTCAATCAGTAGTTTTTTGGTATTATTTAATCATTAATTATAGAGAGGAAGCAACTTGAAGTGAATATGTATTTTCTTGCTTTTATTAAAGAACAACTAAAAGCTATCAAAAACCATGCACTCCTTTACTTTCTGAGATTTATGATTGTTCATTAACAGAAAGATGCAGATTTGCTTAAATCGACATTAAAATCTACACAGTTTCTAACTCTCTCAAGAAAGGCAGTATTACAAAATATTTCCCATCTCAAAGAAGTGAAGGGAGAGCAGCCAGAAGACTTCTTCTGGTAAAAATGACTTGGAGAGGGGAGTTTTGCCAGTGATGTCCAGAGATAAAAAGCTCATCTTGGGATCCGCTTCACAGAGGGCAATCTGTGCACAGGATAGGCCAGGTGCTTGGGAGGACGCCATGCTTCGTTTAGTTTCACTAGTTCCCCTAATTTTGCAACGGCAGACCTGAAATTTCTAATAATATTTTAATCCTTTCTGTAACTTCCTTTCTCACTGTGATTCCCCAAAGTGGTTTTATGGACATCAAATTTGTGTCAATTTCGTTCCCCCTTCTCTGTTAATAATGGAGATAATTTATCAATTTGCCAGCAGAATTTGGATAAATATAAATTCCAAAGAATGTTGTACATAGTTCTCAATGAATATTTTAGAAAAAGCTATGAAAAGACAAATAAACTGTTTTCATATTTTACCTCATCAAATTTATTTTCCTGGCTTTGTTCACATTCACTTTAGACAACTGAATAATTGTATCACGAAATTCAGTGTTATGTATACCTTTTATAACATCAAAATACACATACATGGGTGTGCATGCACACACACACACACACACACACACACACACAGCTGCAGTGCCTTTAAAACATGTTTGCTCTGTTTGAAAGTGAAGTTTCTAAGTGTCATTCTTTCGGTAAGTTTTTGTTGTTTTGTTTTCTTTTTTTTTTTTTTTTTTTACTGCATTCAGCAAATAGTGGCTTAACAGGACTTCTTAGAAAACGAGTTAGAGCCTGAAATAAACAAAAATTATCCAAGGCTTACTGTTGCTGTGTTTAAAGCAGACTATCAATGAAAAAATCACTAAGGAAATAACAGAGTAACTAACATGTACTATCTGAATTTAATTAGTCATGCAATGCTCTTTTAAATTATCACTACAAAAATAAAGAAACGTTAACTGGGTAAATGTCTTAAGCCAGTGATAATTGCAAAGGAAACTTAAGATTCATTACTCGAAACGTAAAATGTCTGTGGACAGAAGCACCCCAAATTTCAATATGTTATATACATAAGCAGGCAATTCATCCATGTTTAGATTTTCTAAGGAAATCCATAAGAGTTTGCTATAATGAAAAGCTGTCCTACCCAAGTTGTATTCAACTAATAATGCTGAAAATACTGAAGCATGATAAAATTTAGTTGTATTAAGCCACGCTGATTTATGTTGCCCTAGACTTTATCGGAGAACCAATGGCAAGGTTAAGAAAAGAAATTACCAATTTTAAAATTCCTTCTCCGGACTTCCACACTTTCTCTCTTTCTTTTCTTTTCCTTTTATAAAAAATTTACTTATTTATTAAGAGGGAGAGTGCATACACGTGCATCTGCATGAGTGCAAGAGAAGGAGGAGCAGAGAGGGAGAGAGAGAATCCCAAGCAGGCTCCACACTGTCAGTGCAGAGCCCGAGGTGGGGCTCAATCCCACATTCTGAGAACCATGACCTGAGCTGAATCAGTAGTTTAACCCATGGAGTCACCTAGGTGGCTTAACCCATGGAGCCACCCAGGTGCCTCACTTTTTTTTCTTCCCAACATGTCTGATCTTGACCACAAATATATATTATTCAAAAAAACACTAATCAGTCAATAAAATAACATAAAATATGTATTATTCAAAAAAACACTAATCAGTCAATAAAATAACTTATAAAATATATATTCAAAAAAACACTAATCAGTCAATAAAATAACTTATAAGTACTTAAATGTTAAAAAAATAGTGTAAGAATATAAAACATGCATAATACCCATTTAAGATTTCATAATTTACTTCTCCTTTTCCTGTTTCATAAAATTTACAATTCTCAAGTAGCTATATTGACTGTTACTGAATTTTAAGACAACAGTAATGATAATAATAAAAATAGAGAATAACCTTTATAAACACATTTGCCAGATAAAATAATTGAATGGCAATACAGTAAACGTTGCTAAGATTGCCGGTACCAAATAGAACACTTTAGAGACCCTCTGGAAAATCATTGCTAAACTTAACTGTTCCCAGTGGATTCCTTAAGCTCATTTACTCTGTATCAACATGTATCTTAAGCTCTTCTTTACAGACATTGGCAAGCTATGGCTCATGCGCCAGATCTGATCCTGTGTCTATACTTGTAAATAAGTTTTATTACCACACTGCCATGTTAATTATTTATATATTGTACGTCTTTGCTTTCACAAAGATAAGTGGCCAACTTGAGTAGCTGTAACAAAGACTCATAGAATGTATGGTCCCCCCAAACTGAACTATACTATCTGGCCTTTTATAGAAACAACAACAACAACAACAACAACAACAACTTGCCATCCCCTACTTTATAGCAAAGCATCTTAAAGAAGTGTGTATATTTTCAGCACCAATACTTCTTTTACTTTCACTTGCACCCAACCCAATCAGGCTTCTAACTCTAACACTCTACTCAAACTGTTAATTTTCAAGATCATCAATGACCCCAAAATGCTGAAAGCCACGGCCAATTATCACTCTTTAAGTTACTGATTCATATTAGCAGCACTTAGCTGAGCATTTTCTCCTTGAAACAGTTTTTCACTTGGCTTCCAGGACGCTGCCCTCGTTTGGATTTCTTTCCACTTCTAGAGCTACTCCTCCTTGGTCTCATTTTCTAGCTGCTTCTCTTTCCTTAATTTAAAATTTTAGAATACCCCAAAGTTTATTCCTTAGACCTCTTCAATTTTGCTACCATCATCCATTCCTCCAATGGTTTCATTTAGTCACATGGTTTTCAACATTATCTGTAAGCTGAAGACTGGGATTTCTTTTCTATCTGAGACATTGCCCGAGAACTACAGATTCACTCACCAGTTGCCTAGTGAACATCTTCACTTGACTGCCTAATGAAGAGCTCAAACCTCAATGTCTAAAAGCACAAAAGCCTGGTTTTTGCTCCCACCTACAAACCTTCTTCTTCCAGAGCCTTCCAACAGCTCAGTTGGCGCAGAGCATCAAGCACTCCTCACTGCTCACATCTAGCCCATCTGTGGACCTCAGCAACACACAAATCTGGCCACTCCTTGTCACCTCCTGTACCTAGTCTAAGTCACCATCAAATCACAATTAGATTGCTGCGATGGTCTTGTAACCAGCCTCCCATTTCTGCCCTTGTCCTACTTCAGCCAGCTTTCAACAGAGTAGCTGCAAGTAATATTGTTAAAACTAATTCTGGATTATGTTACTGAGGTGCTCAGAACTCCCAGTTTTACTCAAAGTAACAGAAAAGTCCTTACTACAACCAAAACAAACAAACAAAACCCTATAAGATCTAGCCAGATGTCAATATCTGACCTTATTTCCTATTCTCCCTGTATTCACCTACTTACAGGCTCAAATGTCATTTTCTCAGTCATCTTCCCTGGTATATCTATCTAAAATTTCAACACCTTGTTTTCTTTTTCCTCTTTCCTTCTCTTTTTCTTTTCAGCACCTATAAATATCTGTCATGTATATCATTATTTTATTTTTTTATGTTTCTTAACCACTAGAATTAAGTGCTGTGAGGGCAGATATTTACGTTTATTTTGCAAACAGTGCTAAATAATAAAATCATAATTTATATAGTTGTAATTTTCTCAATATGGTGGAAACGTTTTATATATGTATTTATGCATACTATGTATATTCATGTTTGTATATTAAAGTTATTACTTCTCTAAAAATAAAAATAAAAAAAAATAAAAAAAAAAAATTAGGGGCGCCTGGGTGGCTCAGTCGGTTAAGCGGCCGACTTCGGCTCAGGTCATGATCTCGTGGTCCATGAGTTCGAGCCCCACGTCGGGCTCTGTGCTGACAGCTCAGAGCCTGGAGCCTGTTTCAGATTCTGTGTCTCCCTCTCTCTGACCCTCCCCCGTTCATGCTTTGTCTCTCTCTGTCTCAAAAATAAATAAACGTTAAAAAAAATAAATAAATAAAGTTATTACTTCTCCCACAGAAATGGCAATTATATGTATTCACGTGTGTATATGTATATTTATGACTATACACACATGTATGTGTGTATAAAGCAAGAACTAAAATTCATTGCATTACTACAATGCTAAACACAGACAGTACTAGAATTTAATCTGGAACAAGCCAAGTACCAGTTCAACAGGAAGAAAACCAGAATTCAACTCATCATTCACACTCGAAATTTCAAGTCTGTCACTTTATTCTATTGTTTCTTTCTTTTGTATACCTATTTTTCCTGCTAAGTTTTTAAGAAATCCATACGTGTTAATTCAAAAATAGTACCATCAGAATGAGACATGACTCCTTTGGAGATGTATGATTATCATTTTGTTTAAATAATTTAATTCCAAAATAATCCAATAAGGTTAGAAATGTGATTGAAAAAATTTAGTCATGTTTTCATTCTATCAGCAAGAGTTATGAAAAGAAAAGAACAAACAGTAGAGGAAAAGAGAAAGAAAGTGATTTACCTAATTTTTTCCTTCCCCATTCTAAAACAGCTTCTGAAAAACGCGTGTCATATTCTCATACATCTATTTTAATGAAGACAAAGTTAGAACGCATACCTATAACAATATTCTGAGTCAACAAAGATGAATTCATTATTCCTATTAAAATAAAGCATAGAACTAGAAATTTAGAATCAGATATTCATTTCATTCCAATATGTTAAATTCTTTAGAACAGGAAAAATATTTAAATGATATAAAATTGCATGTATTTTATAGGTGTGCATATACATATAAACAGGGTATCTCAGTATATGTCACATATATTACATGTATATACCTATGTGTACTTTATACATATATATTATCTTTTTAAATTTTTTTGTATTTTTTAATATGAAATGTATTGTCAAATTGGTTTACATACAACACCCAGTGCTCATCCCAACAGGTGCCCTCCTCAATACCCCTCACCCACCTCCCCTCCCTCCCACCCCCCATCAACCCTCAGTTTGTTCTCAGTTATTTTTTTTAATTTTTTTTTAACATTTATTCATTTTTTGATAGAGACAGAGCATGAGTGGGGAGGGGCAGAGAGAGAGGGAGACACAGAATCCGAAGCAGGCTCCAGGCTCTGAGCTGCCAGCACAGAGCCCGACACGGGGCTCGAACTCACGGACCATGAGATCATGACCTGAGCCAAAGTCAGACACCCAACCCACTGAGCCACCCAGGAGCCTCTGTTCTCAGTTTTTAAGAGTCTCCTAGGTTTTGGCTCCCTCCCTCTCTAACCTTTTTTTCTTTTTTTCCCTTGTCCTCCCCCATGGTCTTCTGTTAAGTTTCTCAGGATCCACATAGGAGTGAAAACATATGGTATCTGTCTTTCTCTGTATGACTTATTTCACTTAGCATCACACTCTCCAGTTCCATCCACATTGCTACAAAAGGCCATATTATCATCTTTCTAACTGCAACAAAAATTATTCAGTAAAAGGCTCTCCAAAACATTTTAAATATTTTTAATTTATGTTATAAAATCCTTCCTCTCTCATTTTATATTTTTAAATTTATGATTAAAATTCTTTTTTTTTCTTGGTTTCCATTTAAATTCCAGTTAGTTAACATACAGTATAATATAGTTTCAGAAGTACAATACAGTGATTCAACACTCCCATACAACACCCAGTGCTCATCACAAGTGCACTCCTAAATCCTCATCACCAATTTAATCCATTTCCCCACCCACCTCCCTTCTGGTAGCTATCAGTTTGTTCTCTATAATTGAGTCTGTTTCTTGGCTTGCCTCTCTATAGCTTTTTGGTCCTTTGCTCATTTTTTTGTATCTTAAATTCCACATGAGTGAAGTTACATAGTATTTTTTCTCTGATTTATTTCACTTAGCATAATGCATTCTAGCACTATCCACATCATTGTGAATGGCAAAATTTCATTTTTATGGCTGGGTAATACTCCATTACACACACACACACACCACTACTTCTTTATTCATTCATCAGTCCATTGTCACTTGGGATGTTCCCATAATATGACTAATGCAGATAATGCTGCTATAAACATTGGGTACATGTATCTCTTCAAATTAGTATTTTTGTATTCGTTGGGTAAATACCTAGCAGTACAACTGCTAGATAGTAGGGTATTTTTAACTTTTTCAGGAACCTCCATAGTTGTTTTCCAGAGTGGCTGCAGCAATCTGCATTCCCACCAACAGTGCAAAAGAGTTCCCCTTTCACCACATCTTTACCAACACCTAATGTTTCTCATGTTGTTGATTTTAGCCATTCTGATAGGTGTGAGGTGGTATCTCATTGTAGATTTGATAGCTATTTCTCTAATGATCAGTGATTCTGAGCATCTTTTCAAATGTTTGTGGGCTACTTGTATGCCTTCTTTAGAAACAAGGTCTGTTCAAGTTCTCTGCCCATGTTTTAATTGGATTATTTATTTGGGGGATGTTGAATTTTGTAAGTTCTTTATGTTTTAGATACTTTCTCCCATTCCAAAGGTTGCCTTTTAGTTTTAATTGTTTCCTTTGATGTGCAGAAGCTTTTTATTTTGATGAAGACCCAATAGTTTATTTTTGCTTTTGTTTCCCTTCTTCAGGAGACCTATCTGGAAAGAAGTTGCTACAGCCAATGTCAAACAAGTGACTGCCGATGTTCTCTTCTAGGACTTGTATAGCATCAGCTCTCACATTTGGGTCTTTATTCCATTTTGAATTTATTTTTGTGTATAGTGTAAGAAAGTGGTCCAGTTCATTCTGTTGTGTGTTGTTGTCTGTTTACCCAACACCATTTGTTGAAGAGACTGCCTTTTTCCAATTGGATATTCTTAACTGTTTTGTGAAGATTAATTGACCACATAGTCGTGAGTTCCTTTCTAGGTTTTCTATTCTGTTCTGTCGATCTCTGTGTCTAGTTTTGTGCCAGTATCATAATGTTTTGATTACTAGCGCTTTGTAATATAACTTGAACGATGGATTTGTAATGCCTCCAGCTTTGCTTTTCTTTTTCAAGACTGTTGTGGCTATTTGGGGTCTTCTGTGGTAACATAGACTTTTTAAGACTATGTGTCCTAGTTCTGTGAAAAATGCTGTTGGTATTTTGATAGGAACTGCATGAAATCTGTAAATTGCTTTGGGTAGTATGGACGTCTTAACAGTATTTGTTTTTCCAAAAAATGAGCATGGAATGTCTTTCTAGTTCTTTGTGTCATCTTGAATTTCTTTAATCAGGATTTTATAGAGTACAGGCCTTCCACCTCTTTGGTTATGTTTACTCTGAGGTAGCTTATTGCTTTCGGTACAATTGCAAATGGGACTGACTCATTAATTTCTCTTCCCTCTGATTTATTATCAATGCATAGCCATGCAACAGACTTCTGTATGTTGATTTTGTATACTGAGACTTGACTGAAATCGTTTATCAGCTCTAGCAGATTTATTTTCATTTTTTTGGAGTTGTCCAGGTTTTCTATAAAGAGTATCATGTTATCTGCAAATAGTCAAAGTTTTACTTCTTTCTTGTCAATGTGGATGCCTTTTATTTCTTTTTGTTGTCTGATTGCTGCGGTTAGGTCTTCTAGTACTATGTTAAATAACAGTAATGACAGTGGACATCCCTGTCTTGTTCCTGGCCAGAGAGGAAAAGTTTGTCCCCCATGAGGATGATATTAGCTGTGGGTTTTTCATATATGGCTTTATTACATTGAGGTATGTACCCTCTAAATTGAGGGGTTTTATCGTGAATGGATATTATACTCTACCAAATGATTTTTCTCCATCAATTGAAAGGATTATATGGTTCTTATCCTTTCTTTTATTAATATGGTGTATCATGTTGATTGATTTGCGAATATTGAACCACCCTTGAAATCCAGGAACAGTTGTCTTTTGATCATGGTGTTTTTGTGTTTTTTTTACTGTATTGTTAGATTCGGTTTGCTAATATTTTACTGAGAACATGTGCATCCAGACTAATATCTTACTGATCCACTTTTGAGATGAGACAGGACACCAAACCCACCAATAGTGACGTCTGCAGAACTCTGTGGTCAGAAGGCATGGTATGGACTGGGGTTTGTGCCGGCATTCGGGGGGGGGGGGGTCTGCTGCACTGGGTTTGAGGCAAGGGTGACTGAGAAGGGCAGTCCCACCAGAGCACGAGGGGGTGGGGCCTAGCTTAAGCAAGTTCAGCAGCCTGTTTTGGCACTACACTGCTTCCCGCAGGTGCATCTGTGTTTATGCTGAGGGGCAGGGGAGGGTGTCAGATAGCTCCTTTGTACCTGGACAGGTGTTTCTGTAAATGCTGCTTCTCAGGAACATGCTCCGAGAAGAGAGATTAATCTTTGCCTTGTGTGCCCCAGATGTTCCTCAGATCCCTGTTTTCAACAATGTCTGCCCCTGGGGTTGTTTGCCTGCCTTCTCTTCAGGAGCAGGGCAGTGCCCTTCCGGCTCTCTCCCAGTCTCGCTCACTGACCTTTAACACTCCAGGCTTTCAAGCCCTGCTAGTTACAAGAACTCACAAAATTCAGACCTCCTCATTTTCCAAACCACTGGCTTTGAGGAAACATTCTCCCTGTGCATTTCCCTGTGTGCTTGCCCTCTCTCTCCCTTCTCTGCAACCATGCCTCCTTCCCTTCCACAGCACCTGTCATGTCCTTCTCCCAGAAACTGCATCTATGCACTTCCTACCTTGTTCAGTGTGGCCTCTTTCTCCCTTTAGTTGTGGAGTTTGTTCTGTCAATATTAAGGTGATTTCTGGGTAAGTTCATAGTTAATTTAGTTCTGTTCAAGGGATGTGACGAGCCTAGGGTCCTCCTACTCTGCCACCATCTTCTTCTCTTTCCTTTCTCATTTTAAAGAGTTTCCATTGCCTTTATAGCAACACACAGGTTACTGAAGCATAATATGACAGGGATGAGTTCTGACTGTATTAATGGAATAATCCTTAAGAAAAGTGAACAGTCTAGTGCACTACACATTTTATTCACACACGTGGTGTTAAAGAACAATTGCTTCAAGTGTATGAAATCTCAAAATAACGATGTATCAACTCAGTATGACATAAAAAAGAGAGATTGAGAAAAATGTACCTCACCTTTGTTAAACATTAAGGCTAAATGCATGTGGTCTATAAAGGCTTTGCACTGTGTGACACTAAACATTTTCTCCTGCACTATACTACTGCACGGGAATGGAAACAGTACTGAAGAGATGGCAGAGTGGAAATATATACATATTGACTCTATTTTCTTTTTTCTATTATATGATCTTTCATATATAAAAATTCAGAAAGAGATATAACAAAAAGTCATGTAGATGTCATAAAAACTTAATAAAGGAACAATATAGTTATTAAAATATGTTTTAATAAAAGGAATCATAAACTAGAGCTAAAATCTGTATTATGTTCCTCAAAAAAATCACATTTCCCCTCTTATGTCTGAGAGGACACCACTATTGTGAAATTAGCTTCTATCTCTTAATTCAAAGTTCATACATTATATATAAATTCAGAGGGAGGATAAAATAAAGACCAAGAACTTCTTTCTCACCTATATACCATGAATGAACAAATTACAACTAAGTGATGTAACTTAACGAAACTGAATCCAAAGTAAACAAAAAGCAGAAGCATGGGGGCACAAAAAGGTAAAAATGTGAATTCAAATTTAATGTCTCTAGGATCAACATTAATAATATTTCTGCATTAAATTAAAAAGTGGACTAAAGGAGCACTTGGGTGGTTCAGTGGGTTAAGCATCCAACTTCAGCTCAGGTCATGATCTCAAGGTTTGTGGATTCAAGCACCACATGGGGTTCTGTGCTGATGGCTCAGAGCCTGGAGCCTGCTATGAATTCTGTGTCTCCCTCTCTCTCTGCCCCTCCCTTGCTGATGCTCTGTCTCTCTCTCTCAACGTAAACAAAATAAACTTAAAAAAATTTAAAAGAAGAAGTTACTGAAAGATTTAAAGGCAATTGCTGAAAGCCTGGAAATATCATATAGCTTCAAAACCAGCAAAGGAAAAATACAGAAATTAAAAAACATATATTTATATTTTTACTTATTAATCTAAGAAATTATCATATCATATTTTTAAATTTCAGATGTACAATAGAAACATAGCATTAAAACTATATACAAGAAGGCTGAAAAAAGGAGTAACATGTATATTGTACAATTTACTTAGTAGAAATGCTATCATGATAGAGAAGCAATGCAATGGCTGACTAGGAAAATATAACAATTATGCACCTGCTTTCCCCTCACCACAAACCTAGACATTTAAAAAAGAAAAAAATATATATTCACAATACTGGTGAGAGATGTTAATATACATGTATCAGAAACTGAGAGATTAAACACACAAAAGATTAATAGGGGCATAGAAGATATGAACAATAATACAATTATATATATATTTGATATGTAAATCTCAGATAATATGATCTTTTGCATGAAATAAATTAATTCAGAATTAACAATAAAAAATTTGGTAACTAACAGCAAATATGTTTGTTGTAAACTAAAAAAAATATACACTGTCACCTGTTGAAAAGGGAAAAAAAAGAATAGGTGAATATTCCAAATATTAACTAACAAATAACAGAGTGTTAGACTTTAAAAAATACGGGGTTCATTAACCATAAAAATATGATAAATTATACTTCATCATAATCAAAATTTGTTTTCATCAAAAGAGAATTTGACAAGATAGATATTCCAACCACAGCCTGGAAAAAAATATTTGCAATACATTTATCTGGCAAATGACTTTTAACCAGAACGTGCACTAAATCATATACATGAATAATGAAAAGCAAAATTACTCAAATATTATATTAGCAAAGTAGCTGAACAACTTGTACCAAGAAGATATACAAATGGTCAAAGGTACATTAAAAAAAGATTCTCAACATCTCTACTCACCAGCATTATAAAAATTAAAGCCACAATTAGACTCACTTCCAAACACTTTGGAAGACTGGCCATATGTTGTAAAATTAAACATAAATCTACCAAAAGAGACAAGCTCTGAAACTTTAAAATCTCTTCAAGTGATACAGAAAAAAGTTGGGTGAAAGGGTATCATTCCTCAGAACAGCAAATACATAGTAAATTCTGAAGCAACAGAACATGCTACATATTTGAGCCATGATAATTTTTTTTCTATCATAATTTTTAGGACAAATTTTATAGCAAGTATTTGAATGCTACCTACTATATAAAGCTACCTGACCTGCTCATTCATACCAAGACAATTCTCCTCAGTAACAGTTTGTGAACTAGTCCATATATTTTGGTAATTAGGCAAATCAAGGTTTCCAGGAAGAAAGTTAATATTTAATTTTTTTTTTACTTTATTTCTCTATTTAGAGAGAGAGAGAGAGAGAGAGAGAGAGAGAGAGAGAGAGAGAGAGAGATGAGTGGGGGAGGGACAGAGAGAGGAGGAGAGAGAGAATCCCAAGCAGGCTCTGCCCTGTCAGTGCAGAGTTCAACATGGGGCTAGAACCCACTAACCATGAGATCATGACCTGAACCAAAGCAGGATGTTTAACTGACTGAGCCACTCAGGCATCCCTAAAATTCTTTTTTTTTTTTTTTATCTTTATTTATTTATTTGGAGAGAAAGGGAAAAACATAGAGAGAAGGAGGGAGAGAATCTGAAGCAGGATCTGAGCGGTCAGTGCAGAGCATGATGCAGGGCTCAAAACCACCCACCGTGAGATCACGACCTAAGCCAAAATCAAGAGTTGGACCCAGGCCCTAAAATTTTTATTATCTGATATATTAATCTCTCCTAAGAAGCCCATTCTATCAAATGGGTTCTTTGTAATACAAACCAACACCAGAAATCTAACTGCTTATCCACCAATCCTACCAAATCACATCTTCCAAAATTTTGTTTTAATCCAATATCCCCAGTACATAATGCCTAATGCCAAAGACTGCCTAGCAAAGCCTTGGCTAACACACATGTATGGATCAGGTGAATGAACTTTTCAGCATTACTCTATTCTTCAGGTTGTATGATACTATCATAGACTGACTCAAAATTTCTTTGTTGAAGCTCTAACCCCTAGTGTGACTATATTTGGTGACAGGGCCTGTAAAGGGGTAATTCAGGTTAAATGAAGTCATAAGAATAAGGCCCTAAGCCAATATGATGCATGGCCTTTTAAGAAGAGCAAGAGACACCAGGCATGAGCATGTGGAGAGAAGGCCACATGAGGACAGAGAGAAGGTGACAATCTGCAAGCCAGGAAGAAGGAATACAAAGAAATCAAGCCTGTAGGCACTTTGATTTTGGACTTCCACCCTTCAGAAAAGAAAATAAATTTCTGTTGTGTAATGCATACATTCTGTGGTATTTTGTTACAGCAAACCAGCATTGCTATAAAACCTGCCAGTCTGGCTGAAATAAATGGTGACTAGCTTTTCAGACATGTTTAAATCCTTGATCAGCATCACTTGAAGAAAGTCTTATTGGATATCTGATGGAGTGAGGGGTCTGGTTTCCCAAGACGGGCTTTCTGCTCCAAATGGTATATTCTTTTCTTTGTTAATGCAGTAATGTATACTCATTTGAGGAAAAAATATATACAGATATAAACAATTAGAAAAAATATCAAGTAAATCTAGACTGATGAGATTATCTAGGCCAAAATGGCAGAAACAAAGTTGTGCAAAAAGAGTGGCATGTATATGTTCGTGTGTATAATGAGAAGGTGAGAGGAACGGACTGCTATGTAAGAATTACAAAACTTAGTGTAATCAGTTGGAATACTAAATGTAACTTCTCCTTCCATATTTTGACTTATTTGTTCTTCTCCCCATACTGAAACTTATGCTTGATGATACCTCAACTAGTTATTTTACAAGACATGATAATAAACTCAGAGTGAGGGCATCGAAAACAACTTCAGCCCTGAAGCAAACCCAATTATTTGGTCTACTGACATGATGTTAGAGAAAGTGTCACTATACTCCTTTTTCAGATCATGATTATGACACCAGGAACTGTGGCCCAACATGTTCACCACTCTATCTCTATGACCTAGGATTTATACCTATTTCAAGGATAAAGGTCATCAAGTATTTGTTGAATTTGAATATAATAAATGTTAAAAACAATAATATTTGCTGGTTAACAAAATAGACAAGTATGTTGTTCCTGTTCAATTCAACAACACTGGCAAAAATAGAACTTCACTCATCACTTTTTACCACTTATTTTCTCTCTTTGCTCTTTTTGGATGACTCTTTTTTTTTTTTTAATTCTATTTTAGAAAGACAGCACGTGTGAGCGAGGGAGAGGAGCAGAGGGAAAGAGAGAGAGAATCTTAAGCAGGCTTCATGCTCAGCACAGAACCTGATACAGGGCTCCATTTTATGACCTTGGGATCATGACCTGAGCCAAAATCAAGAGTGGGACGCTCAACCCACCATGCCACTCAGGCACCCCTGGATGACTCTTTCTGTCTTTACTTCTCCAACAGTCCATTTGCACAGGACACATATTTTATAAATATTAAATATTTCCACGTTCTTTACTTCTCCAACAGTCCATGTGCACAGGACACATATTTTATAAATATTAAATATTTCCATGTTCTTTCACTTCTTGGTCAATGTGTTACTGAATTCTACTTCCCATAAACTCTCCTCTATCAATAAAAAAATTGAAAAACTCATATGTTTAACCTACCTGAGTACTGTTTTTTTCTAGAATGTACTCTTCCACCACATCATCTCTGGGATCTTTCTCCTCAATAATCTGTAAAATCTCTGACTCATTATCATGTTAGGATTAGTAACTTTACATAACTATTGCATTAAATTTCATGACTATTCTACTCTTAATTTCATTAATGTGAATTACGACACTAAAATAGAGTGAGCATGTGTGAGGAAACCAAAAATTAAAATCAATCTCAAGCATAACTGTGATTGAAGTAGAACTTGTTAACTCCTTTCGTGAGAAGAAATGTTGCTTCAAATCTTGGCCTTAATGCCAGCAGAACCCCAATATACTCTGATTATTTGAGTGATAAATGAATCTAGCTCCTTTCTTTATTCTTCTCTCCCTCTTTAGAACTCCATCCTATAGCCATAAAGCCCACTCCTGCCTATTGCCTTCACCCTAATTAAGGAAAGATGGGGTACTGGCAGCCATGCTGAGTAGCATTGTCTGAGTGTAGACTCCATTCTCAGCATCAATTTTATTACCCTCATTCATTCCTATCTCAGCTCAGCAGATAAGAAAAAAAATTAATATAAATGGATGGCTAATGCTCTATGAAAGAGATAAAAGAATAGTGGGGGAAAAAAAACAATAGTTCAAAATGGTCTCAACTTCTCTAACCCTCTGCATAATCAGGAAGCTGGTAAAGCTCATTCACACTTGGTAGATGTCAAAACCTTCCTGCTGAGCCCCTTGCACTTCAGCAGAGGAGCAATCAGCAGAGCAGGAGGAAAACAACAGATTTAGAAGTAGATGATTGAGCTTCTATTATCATTTACTGACAGAGTGATTCTGGCAAGTTACTCAACCAGTTTAAGTGTGTATCCTCCTCTCTGTAATGGGGGGAAAAACACACACATGCAAGGTGAACAATGTATTTTGTGGAACAGTCTTTATAAACTATAAGGCACTCTAAACTGTAATTCTATATATTTTTTTATAGTGTAGGCACAAGAAACTGAGTCCCATATTATCCTTTATACTGCCAGTATAACTAATAGTCTAGCGATAATGTCTTGGATATCATGGTCTAAAATACATTTTAAAAATGTTATCTACAGATGAGATTTCCATCAATTATGCATAGGTTTACAATTGAAGAACTGTATTAGCCATGTGTTTGTCATGCTTTGACACCTGAGGCCTTGCTGGCCCTAGAGAGACTGCCCCTTCCAAGATTAGCCAATTCCTAGAGACAGTAAACAACACACCTGTAAGCATGCATTTGCTGTATAAACCACTCCGTCCAGAGCCCACATCCCCGCCACATCCCCAGCAGATCCTCTGTCTGGCTGTCACAGGGCTAGCACTCTGCACTGATCCACCTGCCCTAGTCCTCAGAGGAATAAATACCAGACAACGGGGGATGGCCCTAACCCTCCAGAGCCTGCTGAAATTATTCAAACCATCCAATCCTAAACCTGCTTAGCGGGCTTCCCTTGCCCATTCCATCCCACAGAAACCACAATAAAGGCTCTTACTCATGTTTCCCCTCACTCTCTGCCTCCTCACTGACCCCTGTGCTTCTCTGCAGGGCCCTGCACTGCGAGTTATGCCTCCTATTTCTATGTATCCATGAAAAAAAAGCTGCTTCTTTCACGATAGTTATTTCCATGTCTGCATGTTTTACCATACCTGTTTTCAAACAAATTGTGGATACTCTTAAAATATGAACATAATCTGTTAATATTAATTTTTATGAATAATTATCCTCTGAACACTTTCAAGCAAATATTTTATCATTTTACAAGATTTTCATTCTTAAAATAGGCAATATTGATCACTTCTTCTGTAATTACGACTTGGTTAGAAAAATATTTTAAATGCATTTATATAAATGCAGATATGCCACTGTGAGGGAAAGATGGAGAATGTAAATAATAATCATACCTTTAAAATACTTCTGTAAGAAGTCAAAGACCTCAGGGTTAATTTTAACTCAGGTGTAAAAACTTGCTATAAAATGGAATGAATTAAAAGCAAGTTCAAAGCTTTGGAATCAAATCTGTTAATCATACACCCACGAATTTCATATTTTTCTCCTCTTTCACTAGACACTTTTCTGGGAATAGTGAAACAAAACAGAGAATAAACCTACCTTGAAAATATTTTTTTTATCCTCTATTTTCAGTCCATAAATCAGTTAATGGGGAAGTTGAACCAGTTTTCTAAACCATTGTATTTAGCATTTATGTGCCTTGAAAGGGTTTTGACACAACAACAGAAGCAGCAATCATGGAAGCTGTTACAGGTCAAGAAGTCAGAGGAGAGTATCGCAGGGCCCTGACATAAATTTATGGAGTAAAACAGCAAATGTTGAAATGCACTGTGACTGTGGTAGCTGGCTAAAAAAAGGGTATGGCAAGGCTACGTTGTGTTATCAAGACTGAATTCCTAAGAACAGCAGTTAAGGCAGAAATTGATATGAACAGAAAACAAGGCATCTGTAAAAATATAATAAAATAATAGGAGTCAACCACTGGAAAACAAATTGTAAGAAAACTCCAGTAACAAGAAGTCAGAGCATTTGGATCTCTAAATATAAACACACCACAAATAATGCTATAATAAGAGAATATACATGCATTCGCTCTGAAAAAAATCTTACACCAAAGTGTATCCTTTCATATGTTCAAAGAAGAATAATAAGGGCCTGACAGTCCAAGAAACAGTGTTGTTGCCACACTGTCTAAGGATTTACCCAATGTATCATTTTTTTTTGAGAGAGAGAGAGAGAGAGAGAGAGAGAGAATGAATGAACATGACTGGGGGAGAGGGGCAGGCAGAGAGAGAGGGAATCCCAGGCAGGTTCCATGCCCAGTACAGAGCCCAACCTGGGGCTCAATCCTACCACCCTGGGATCATGACCTGAACCGAAATCAAGAGTCAGACACTCAACCGACTGAGCCACCCACGCATGCCCAATGCATCTTTTTAAAATACCTCATATATGAATAGAGTATTGAAAGAATGTTGAAAGAAGAACAATCATTTCCACTGGTATGTGAAATAGATGATTCAAATGCGTTCTGCTTACATCACCACCTTCTCCAAATACCTTCCTGCACAACATAAACTGTTCTGAAATACAGAGTATTTAACAAGAAAATACTATTATTCTATTTAATGGTAATAAATGGTTCCACTCAAAGTACAGTATTTTCTCCTCATTCACTGTCATATCAAAAATTATGTAGGGGTGCCTGGGTGACGCAGTCGGCTAAGCGTCCGACTTCAGCCAGGTCACAATCTCGCGGTCTGTGAGTTCGAGCCCCGCGTCGGGCTCTGGGCTGACGGCTCAGAGCCTGGAGCCTGTTTCCGATTCTGTGTCTCCCTCTCTCTCTGTCCCTCCCCCGTTCATGCTCTGTCTCTCTCTGTCCCAAAAAAAATATACGTTGAAAAAAAAATTTAAAAAAAATTATGTATATTTTACCACGATTAAAAATTTTTAAACATTAAATACATAAAATATATAACATAAATATAAAGTTACTTTATCTTGTTGAACTTGGGATGAGAATGGGAGTTCTAATTCATCAAATAAGATCTTGTTATGCAAATGATAAATAGAGTATACATTTTGGAATAGTGAGCCTACAATAAATAAACTCAGGTTACCCTTATAACCATTAGGTGTGGGAGATATAAAGACTGACAGTGTGGATACAAATTTCCTACCCTGGAGGAGTTCATGAAAAGATGAGGACATGAAACGAAGGGGAAACCCTGACGCGAATGCTTTCCCAGAAGTACAACTAGCGCTTAACCCAAAGTAGGTGATCCAAACTTTTTCTGAATTACTAAATGATGTTAATATAAATATATCAGAACATGTTACGGAATCACAAAAGATGGACAAATTTACTTTGTGCTATTAAAGTGGCCTGATGAGTTGAGGACAATCAACGGGAGTAGGAAAATCTCAGAGGAGGGAGGCAACCATTCCGGAACAAAAGAACGTCAAGAGCAAAGGCACCAACGTGTGTGTGAAAAGACCATTTTATATTCTGGAATTTTCGATAAATGTAGATAGATATAGAGATTGAAAGCAGACAGAGATTTGATGAACATCCCATCTCAGGATGCCAATTTTACTCTGCATGTAAGCCTTCATCTAAGCATCTCTACATCCCAAACTCTAAGTGTAAGTGCCTCCAGCTAATATGTTTCCAAACCATGCTCCCTGACTGAACCCACCTCAGGCCAGAAATGTGACAATATGGGCCATGTTTTGTGGGAGTTCTAGTAAAACACTGCTTATTTTTTTGGCATCAAGGATTTCGTAAGTCTCAGAGTCAATGCAGTGTAATTGGATCATCATTATAACTAAGACATAAGTCTTTAGTTGCTGTATTCTGCATTGAATTCAACAAAGCAACTTGCCTCAGGGTGTCTGAGTGGCTCAGTTGGTTAAGCCTTTGTCCAATTCTTGGTTTCAGCTCTGGTCATCATCTCCCAGTTCACGAGTTTGAGCCCCATGTCAGACTCTGCACTGACAGAGAGGAACCTGCTTGGGATTTTCTCTCTCTCCCTTTGCCCCTCCTGTACATTCATATTCCCTCTCTCTCTCTCTCTCTCTCTCTCTCTCTCTCTCATAATAAATAAACTTAAAAAAAAAAAAGTAACTTGCCTCAAAACATTCCAAAAGCAAAGTAGCTACAAAAGCAAAAATCTTCCATGATGGTAGGTTTCTGAATCCTCTACTGTTGTTTAATAGAAGTGCAGAGTAATGTTAACTTGTAAAAAGTTCCTTACAAGAGATCTTCAGAGCCCAAACATTCAGAATTATAGACAGTCAATTGGAAGCAAGCTAATGTGACTCCTTTTGATAGAAGCCTAGTGAAAATAGCCTAGCAAAGTTGTCCATTTCCATCGTCAATGAGAATCCCAGTTTCCACTCCAGACAGTCCCCTCCCAACAGCAAATTTCCATTTTGCGCTTACTGATTCAAGTTCTTTATTAGTTTGCTCAGGCTGCCATAAAAAATCACCAGGCTGGGTGGCTTAAAGGAAATTTCTTTTCTCAATTCTCGAGGCCGCAAGTCCTCTGTGATTCCAGTATCAGTAGAGTTGGTTTCTTCAGAGGCCTCTCTCATTGGCTAACAAATGACTCTCTTTTCCCTGTGCATTTCATAATCTTTCCTTTGAATCGTATCTAAATTTCCTGTTCTCATAAGGACATCAGTAATACTGGATTAGGGTCCACCCTGTTGACCTCATTTTAACTTAATTACCTCTTGAAAGACCCTATCTGCCAATATGGTCACTTTCTGAGGTACTGGAAGAACTCTAACATACGAAGTTTGGGGAGACACTATTCAGTCCATAACAGATACCGTTCTGAATGCTTTATATACATTATTTTATTCGACCTTAAAAACCAACCTGTAAGACAGTTTTTTTACACACATTTTACAGATGAGGAAATTAAGTGAAAAAATGGTTAGTTAACTAGCCCAAGTTCAGACAGGTAGCAAGTGAAGAAGCTCTCACATATAAATCCTGGCATTCTCCCTCCAGTATCCATGCTATTAACAACCTACCTTCTATTGAAATTAGCTCACCTTCTAAATATTTATCTTGAGAGCATGTGAGAGTGTGAGCGGAGGAGGGGCAGCGAGAGAGGGAGAGAGAGAATCCCATGCAGGTTCCCCACTGTCAGCACAGAGCCCAACACAGAGCTCGAACCCATGAACTGTGAGATCATGGCCTGAGTAGAAACCAAGAGTCATGCTCAACTGACTAAGACATCCAGGCGTCCTGAAATTCGCACACCTTCCAGATGAAACCTCTCCTATATGAATTTCTTCAAAATCTCTCTCCTTTATAACTCAAAAGTTTCTCTATATTTCAGCCTTGTTTTTAATCATCTGCTTTCTATGGTGAAAGCAGCTTACTTTACTGACAAGGTTGTAACTTTGTGCTACAATTTCCCCTTTAGGAAGCTTCAATATTTCCCTCTTCACCAGATTTGCATGGTCTCCTTTTCCCCTCATAGTGTGCGATCTAAACCACTCCCAAATAATATCTTTCCCATTTCCATTTACTATCAAATTCCTTTAAAATTAAATAAATAAATGATGTTAGCTACTCATCTACACCTGAACTCTGTCTTTTCCTTTACCAGTGAAACTGAGATCATTTAATTAATAATCCTTTGCTCAGCCAATTCTCATTAGGAGCAGCGTACCTTACTCATAAAATTTCTTCTGCACTTACCACTCTGATACTCCACTCTTTACTTTCCTCTGACACCTCTGATGGTTTGCAGAGAGTTATACATCATTTCTAAATCCCATTCAGATTTACAAGAGATGATTTCATTCATTAGGATTCCTTCCATTAGTAGAGAACCAAAATGGAGAGGACTGAAGGTGTCCAGAGGACATACAATCAAAAGTTATTAAACTACTTTCTAAAGAAGATGGCTCTATAAACTAAAAACAAAACAAAACAAAAACCTGTTTTTGTCAAAGTGAGCCTGAAATTGAAAGTGGGGATTAGTAAGAGTTAGGTTAGGCTGAATTGCTTTGATTAATGTATATATACTCTACCGATAGGCTTCCTCTGAGAGGAAGGACCTAGAGATGTAAATATCAACAACTAATGCAAACACAAGCATTGATGCTAAAGGGTTAACAAGGGACCTTGGGGAATACACACGCATTGTGAGGGTTTTTTTAATTTGTTAACTGTGCATTAAAGAATGCATCTCACCTTTAATTTTCCCTGAAAATTTTTCAATAGCTATATGTTGTTCACTTTTGTTTCTTGTGAGTAGATTCTTTAGGAATATTCAGAGGTTCTAATTTCAAAGATAAGAAATGGGACTCAAGAACCATGACAATAAGCAGTCATCTAATATCTAAACAGTGTAGCATTTTCATAGAAAGTTATAGAGTGAAAAAGAAAAGTGAACACATAAAAACAAGTGATTTTTAGTATAATGACCAATGATTATCAATTAAATTATTAATTACACTCATTCACATTTAGTAAGTTTGTCTACACAGGAAAATAAAACTGGAGTTCATCAATTATCCAGAAATTTTATATGATTTAAAAGCACCTTTTTATTATACACATACACACATTAACACAAACAGGTTGGAGGATTCATTATCCAGAATATCATTTAGAGATACAGAGATTATATATTTCTGTTCTCTTTGTTAGTGAATTCAAAAATCATCCAATAGCTAGATACTGTATACCACGGAACTTTAATACTAAAGCATTTATTTCCTAAAACTGAGCAGCCATATTCATTTTTAACATAAATCCTTTTTCTTGTATAAGTTTCCTTTTAGAAAACTGTTCCACTTCTGTACAACCATGCATATAATGAGTAACAAAATCATCAATAATAATAGTGATGCTATTACTTACAATTAATATTCTTACTAACAAAGGGTCCCAATATAAAAAGAGAAGAGGAAAGGACACTCTCTGATGTGATCTCTGTGCACATTCTACAGGGAATGCTTACCATCCTACATCATTAAAGACTCCCTTTTTTATCCCGTGAAAGTGCTACCACAATTTCACATTTCATTTTGCTAGAGCATAACATCTCTGTACCATGGACAACAAGAGGCACACCTAAATCCACATACAACAAGCAGCATCTGCATATGGAGGTGGTCTCCCTGGCTCCTTTACAAGCACATTTCAGGCCCCACTGCAAAGTAAATCTTTTCTATATACTTTGTTGGTGGGGTTAAAAATGACAGTTAAAAAAATATCTGAAGAGTACATAAGATTAAGTGATTGCAGCTATCAGGCATTACACAACTCCGAGAAGTTACTTTCATCCTCCTCGTCCTTGATTCTTGAGTCACTGACTTTAAAATAACTCCTGGAAGATGCTGTAAAATCATTCCAAATCAAAGATTTGGGTATATTAATATGCTTACCTTTTAACCAAGATAGTTGGAATTCTTCAAACTGCTAATTCCAGAGAAAGACTCTAAGTGACTTAACACTGACTTTGACTGCACTACCCTATAACAGGTTTAGTAACACACACAGATCCATCAGTGGGTGTGGTTTCTCCCTCCCCTTCCCTTTATAACCTCATTGCTGTGCCCCAGGTTTTACTTCACAGACTACCAAAGGAGCTAAGAAATTGCTTTCTTTTTCAGTGGGACCCTGTGATGACTCATAAACAGACATTTGGTAGGCTGGCAAAATATTGTACTATGAATGTCCACTAATGATGTCCCATTGTTTTTAAATCTCCTTCTCAGTGTGGAGCTGCACTAATTGAGGGCTGACATAGGCACAACTCCGGTTCCTGAGGTGCTACACAGTTAATATCAGTCAACTCTGTGCTTTCTGTCATTCTGGGGTTACTGGAGCGCTTACACCATACTTTGGATTACATTCATATATAAAATTATACATTTCATTTGAGCATTACAAGCTTTCCTTTTCCCTGAGTTGATTTCTTAAATCTTTTTTTTTTTTTTTTTTTCAAAAGTAACAGGTAGATATAAGGACATGCAATGAGTCAGGGATCCATTCAATTCCTTAATATATAGTTTCTTTCAACAGTATCTTCAGACGACATGGACAACTCAGGACGAAGCATGAAAACTATTAACACTACAGCAAATACCATCCATCCATCAGTAAAATCTGTCATAAAAAATAATTAGAACCTATAATCTTGTACTTATTGTTTTGCCTTTTAATATCTGGCCTCAAAATGAGCAGGTGAGGTAACAACAGTTTTCTTGGTAACTTTTAGTAATCAGAAAAATGGAAATTAAAACCCAGATTTATGTGAGTCTAAAACTTGTGTGTGTAACTATTAAACAGCACTGGCTCATAATTGTTTTCTTGCATTCCTGGGAGAAGTAAGGATATACTTATTCTCTGTCCTACCCTTCCTTTGACTAACATTGTATTTTGAGAAATAACTAGTGTTACATAACTGACATCTTCCACAATTATGCCCATCCTATGGACACTATTAACCAAGAAATAAGCAACTGACTTAACCAAGTTTCTGCATTTATAGATCCTTACAAGGGACATTTTAAACGCCTCTTGCATACATTCTATTCTCTCTTCTGAATATATGATACCATTATAATCTCATATTTTGTAATGGATAAGCATTTTACATTTTCCAAATATTTTTAAGCGTTTTAGATTCTCCATAGTGTAACATTTTATAGGTTGCAACTAATAAACCTTTACATTAAAAACATTAACTTGTTATCATTTCACAGATCTGCTAAATGTATCATCTGAGATAACTACAGATAACTAAAAAATAAATGCTTTTTAGAATACTGCCAGACTTGGTTGGCAATAAACCATGCTAAAACCATTTGTGTGAAGATATAAAATATATTTTCCTAAATTGCTTTTCCAAAAGCATATGTGAAAGAAAAAATTAATGTGGTCTTTGAACAACATGAATTATTAAATAAAAAGCATTACAAAAGATATAGAAATATTTAATTACATTGGTAAAGCTTAATTAGATGATCTCATAGAAGTAGAATAATATCAACTTCTCTTTTAACAACTCAATATTTTAAAAAAAATGTTTTTCTAAGCTGTTCCAATTCCTACATACACTTGTTTCAAATTTTAAACTAGTTAAATATCCCCATCTTCTTAGTCTTACATATACACAATACATAAAGCATAACTATTTATTGATCTCTGGTTGCAACAGCATTAAAATAATAACTGGAGTACTGCATTTAGAGGGAAGAACTAGATTTAACTTTATAAATATTCATATATCCTAGACAAGAAACATGGGCCTAAAGTTTATACTGCACACTAACAATCTAAACATGCAATTCAAATAAACCATCTGTAGTCTTCCTGATGATCCATCTGTGGGGATATTTAAACACTGACAGCACAGGTGAACAGTCACAATAAATCTCTTGAATTAAAATACACAAGCACGTGCACTCACACACGTACACACACCCATACCAGTTACTGACATTAGTTTTGCAAAATTATCCAACTTTAAAACTCAACAATGATTTCCTGTAATCGTACATGCTGCCTTTTCTTAGACTCACCTACATGAATTAAGAATAAAATTTAAGCATCTATGACATCCATTTAATGAACAAGAACAATCTGGAAAAATCAAGTCATACCCCCCGTTTACAATATACAAAATGCAGGGAATGAAGGGCAAGCAAGCTAAATTTCCTGTTTAGTTTATTTGAATTTCAATTTTAATAATACTTTGCCATATGCATACATACCCTGGATACTTTTATTCATCCTTAGGTAGAATTACAGTCCATAAAATTCAAGTTAGTAATGAGAGGAGAGATGCTTTCTGACATAAATACTCCTGAGAATTCAAAGCACTAGTAAGCCATTATCTTTAGTTTAGAAGGTAAGGAAGAAGGTTAGAAAGCGTTTACATTTCAGTTACCAAATAATGTGTGATACATGTATAGTTACTCTTTAGCATCACAAGGTTGAGTTTCTGTCAATGTCTGCTTATTAATTAGGATAAATATTTGAAGGTGATTGTCCAAGGTCCAATTACCTAAAATCTTGAGATTAAGTATGCTTTTAATAGGAAACTGCATTTGCTAGAATGGCTAGAATGGTTTGTGCCATGAAAGCTTGAATTTATTCACTAATCCACTGTGACCTCAGTGATCTGCTTAATTAATTCAAATATAATTTAAAAACTATCTGGATTTTCTTAAAGTTAGGAAAAGTACAGAGTATCAGCATTTTCTTTCTTTAAGACTATATTTTTTTCTAAACAAAATATATTAGTGATTATTACTATGTTCATTTTAATGCAAACTCCAAAATCTCCTTCTTCTGTGTGCTAAAGAAGACTTATTTTATAGATATGATCAAATTATCATTTGAAATAGTCCCAGTAAACATAATTTCCCATTAATTTACTAAAATAAACATAAAAGATACAACTACTTCAAAGTTTTATTTACATTCCTTAAGGGTTCTCATAAATTTATATTTTCATCACTTTTAAATCTTAAATCTTTACTGGAAATTGATATGAAACAACTTTTCATATTTTGTGCCCCCTACAAAAAAAAATTGTAAAAAGACTCAGATTTATTTTCTCTGTTCATGACTAGATAATATGTAGCAAGCATTTGCTGTTCATTTGGTGAAATTGTCAGGTACGACGAAGAATAAAATTTAAAACTTAGCTTCGGAATCTATAAATAAAGGTATGCACAGTCTGATGCAATAATATTAACGTTTTAGAAGAAGAAAAAAACGTTCCCTTTAATTTATCTCATTTTCCCCACACGCCCACCAATTTTATTCAGCCATACCTTGGGCATCTCTTATTTTTCTTTTTCTTTCTTGCAAAAAGAAAGCTAAAGAACAAGGGTCCTTGAGAAGGGAAAAATAGAATCCAAAGTTATCTTGCTCTGATTTAAAAGGGAGAACTATGAGGATAAGAAATAATTATACAATGAAATTCAGGGACGGATTAAATCCAGCAGAGAATCCCCTATGTACTGCGTATGGGGGATCAGGAAGGACAGCTTTCCTTAGCCTGTTGTTTCATAATCTTTCCTCCAGCAAATTTTGCCTCTTGAAGTCTCTCCTACAGGTTTTCCATGCCTAGAAAAGAGTCTGAGCCCACAGTCACAGGCTGCTGAATAGCCACAGGCTTAGATATTGGCAAGGGTTTCATCCTTTTTAGTTTCCTCAAAAAGAAAATACAAACAATTCACAAAAAAACACCATAGGGATAAGAAGAAAATGGAAAGGAGCACAGATAAAGACAGAGAGGCACTGTTCTCCTGCAGACTAAGCATGCGGGGCTGTGTGCACTACAAACTCCTCCCTGTACTGCTTTATGTTGAAAATGCCAAATGTGCCCATATTACCCTCAAGAGTATAGCTGGTCTGTTTGGGCCAAAAGGTCTATAGACCTAACCATATTGCAAAGCTTTTCCACTAAGGCTGTCAGCTCAGACACAGATGACATCCTCTCTTGGTAGGACTTTGAGTGCCATCATGACTATCATGCTGGGAAATTCATTCATACTAAATTTTACCCTGGACCCCTCTCCAACTCCCTGCTCTGGAATAGTAACTAGATTTATTTAGGAATAAAACTAGTATTCTCTGTGTAAGCCCCACTAGACAGAGAAAAGGAGAACTGTGAATCTGTATAGAAGGCAAATGGATTTTCTTCCCCAGTAAAGAGTGTCTGGCATACCCTTTTATTAGAGCATTATTTATACTATATTAAGAAATTATGTTAGTATCTGTCATTTACACTGGACTAAAATCTCCTTGAAGGCAGTGTTTTTCTTTGTTGTCATACACTTGATTCTAAAACTATGATTTTCAGTACTGGATGTTTACTGTGTGAATAGATTATTTTAATCAATAGATGATTTTATCATCCTGTTTTTCCAGGTTTCTCTGACCATTCTACAGGCTTCAATTTCACTGCACGGCTTTCAATTCTCATTCACTTTGCAATATTATTCTGTTTCGTTTTGATGATTTTGATACTATGCCTGCATTTAATCAGGAAACACACAGATTAGTCCCCTCATTAGTACCCACACTGTGAGATGTGTCTCAGATGCAAAATATATGGAAGTTACCAATAAGAACTCAGTGGCTTGATTTGGATGTTTTACAAAGTTAGATCTACAGAATAGATATTGAACCTGGTTCCAGGAGCCTTCTGTGGGTTTCCCAGAGATGTTGTAACATCAAAATATTTTCCTTTGTGTGACATAACAGTAGATAAAGAAATCAAAGATCAATCCCCAAGTAGTATCAAAATTTGACCAGAAGTAATGACCCAAATGATCAGTGATGTTGAGCATCTTTTCATGTACCTGTTGGCAATCCATATGTATTCTTTGGGGAAAAAAACGTCTATTCAGTTTCTCTATCCATTTTTAATTGGATTGTTTGTTGTTGAGTTTATATATTTTGTAATAATAACCCCATGTCAGATATATGGTCTGTAAATATTTTCTCCCATTCTATAGGTTACCTTTCCGTTTTGTTGAATGTTATGCTGTGCAGAATCAAAACCACAATGAGATATGACCTCATGCCTGTTGTAATGGCTACCATCAAAAAGGCAAGACAAACAAGTGTTGGCGAGCATGCAGAGAAAAAGGAACCTTTGTACACTGTTGGTAGAAATGTAAATACAGCCACTATGAAAAACAGTATGGGGTTTTCTCAAAAAATAACAAAATAGTGACATCATATGCTCTGGCAATCCTACCTTTGGGTCTATACCCAAAGGAAATGAAAAACCAGGATTTCGAAGAGATATCTGCCCTCCTATGTTATTACAATGTTACTTACAACAGCCCAGATATGGAAACAACCTAAAACTCTGGCAATAGCTGAATGAATACAGACGTGACATCATTTATAATGGAATATTTTCACCCAGAAGAAAGAAGGAAATCCTGTCATTTGTGACAGCATGGATGGATCTTGAGGGCATTATGCTAAGTGAAGTAAGTCAGACAAGGAAAGACAAATGCTTTATGATCTCATAAATGGAATCTAAAAATACTGAGGCTGTAGAAAGAGAAAGCTGAACGGGGTTTACCAGGAGCTAAGGTGTTGGGGGTAAATAGGAAGATACTTGTCCAAAGGTACAAATTTCTAGCTATAATTCAGGGGATCTAATGTACAGCATAGTGATTATAATTAATAATACTGTATTTTATGCTTGAAAGTTCCTAATAAAGTAGATTTTAAATATTCTCAACACAAAATTAAATGGTAATTATGTGACACGATGCCAGTATTACCTGGCTATGGTGGTAATCATTTTGAAGTGTATCAAATCAACACACTGCACACCTTAAACTTACATAATGTTCTATGGCAATCATAGATCAAAGCTGGAAAAACAAGAAGTGATTCAGTAAGAGAGGCCTGAGAGAAGAAAAATCTGCTCTTTAACAGTTTTCCTGGAAACTGATCATCTCGAATAGGGACTTGAGTGTCTTTTTTTTCTTTTTTTTAATAACAAGTATTAGTTTTTCAAACATTCAAAAATCTGTAAACTTCTTCAGGAAATAATATAACCAGAGTTTTTTTGTTTTTTTTTAAATGACTCTATGCTTGAAATTTTTATTTGATGATTTTCAGATACTTTCTCCAGTATTAATTCATATATAAACCTAGTAGCAATAATTCTCTTTTTTTCTGATATAAAAACAATACAAGAATTATTTGGTAAAACATTATTATATATTATATATTTATATATATTATAATGCTTAGATTTGAATTTCTAACAGTTTCCTATAAATATTTTTCCAAGTTTATTTGTATGATAGCAAATCCCAAAATGTCATCAACATCACAGAAATTAAATGTAATGAGGCACTGAAACTTAAGGGTGTGGAATTCCATGGTAGATAGTGGAGTAGAAGAATCCTGGGCTCAACTTGTCTCATAAATACAACTAGATAATATCCCCAGTAGCATAAACAACACAGAAAATTACACCAAAACTGGCATAATAGACTGTCTATAACTAAAAGTACATAAGAGGCCACATCAAAAAGGGTAGGAAGGTTGAAGATCCTGGTGGAAGCCAAAGGGACCTACAGGACTGTGTCAGGGCTATAGGAAATGGGAGTCTCCACCTTTAAAGAGACAGCACAACAAACAACCATGTGGAGATACAGTAAAGAAAAGTTATACAGCTAGCTCTCTCTCTCTCTCTCTCTCTCTCCCCCTCAAAAATAAATAAACATTAAAAACAAAAATTTTTTTAAAAGGGCGGGGGGCACAACTGGGTTGCTCAGTTGGTTAGGTGTCCGACTTCAGCTCAGGTCATGATCTCACAGTTCATGAGTTCGAGCTCCATGTCAGACTCTGTGCTGACAGCTCAGAGCCTTCAGATTCTGTGTCTCCCTTTTACTCGGCCCCTTCCCTGCTGTGGGCACACTCACACTCTCTCTCTCTCTCTCTCTCTCTCTCTCTCTCTCAAAAAGAAATAAACATTTACAAAATTTTAAAAAAAGAAAAGGTATACAGCAAAGATATTTGTTTACAAATCTCAGAGTGTGTGCTAGAGGTGCCGGGATCTTTGGGACACTTCTTCAAGAACAAAAGAGCTGTCAGGCATCATATCCCTCATCTCCTAGACGGCATACATGGACACCTGCAGAAATCAGTGCACCGTAAACCTCTGCACCTGTCCTGCACGTACACCACCTACACTGACCTTCTGCAGATCCCCTCCTTCAACGTGGCAGGCCTCTTCAGGGGTTTTCTCAGGCAGCTTCAGGTCCTCTCCTGTAGCAACTACTGAGGACATTGCTGGCATTGTTCCCCCCCCCCCCCCCCCGATGCCTGCATTCTCCTGTGACCCTGCCTCATCCAATACACCCTTGGCCAGAGCCCATCCAAAGTGGGGCCAGAAGCCTGAAAGTGTGCAAGCAGAGCCAACAGAAGACAGCACCACTTCAAAGTGATTCCTGCCCTGGGAAGAGGGGGAAATAATCACACAGACCATTATGAGTGCAGCACCACAGGGGCAGACATCTGGTATGACTGCAAGCCCCACCCACCAACAAAAGCTGCTCAGGGGGCAACACAAGGAAAGCCCCCTAAAGTTCAGTACTATTGCATCTCTGGAAAATTCATGGTTTGGCCTAATTCAAGTCCAAAGTGGCCCCACTAACAACACAGGGACCAACCCTGCCCACAATAGGCAAAAAGAACAACTGTAGACGACTGGCCTGAATGCAAAAGCACCTCAGCCACAACAGGAGAGCACACACACAGTAAATATAGGAGACATCCCTGAAATACCAGGTCCTGGTTAACAGGGGACATTGTACCACAGGACATGATAGAACCTCTTTTCATAAGGGCACTATTATTGAGAGCAGGAGACTTAGCTGACTTTCCTACCACAGAGAAAGACACAGAGGAATTAGACAAAACTAGAAGACCAAACAGTATGTCCCAAATGAAAGAAGAGGACAAAATCATAGCAAGAGACCTAAACAAAATGGAGCTAAGTAATATTCCTGATAGAGAGTTTCAAGTAATGATCATTAAGATATTCACTGGATTTGAGTAAAGAGTGGAGGACATCAGTGAGACCCTTACCAAAAAGAAAACATGGAAAAGAACCAACCAGAAATAAGAACTTAATAATGGAAATTAAAAACACACACGATGGAATAAATAGTAGACCAGATGAAACAGAAGAATGGAACCACAATTGGGAGGACAGTAGAATGGAAAACAATCAGCTGAACAGAATAAAGAAAAAGAAAAAAAAATAAATTAGAGAAAGATTAAGAGAACTCAGAGACACCATCATGTGTAATAACATTTGCATTATAAGGATCTGAGAAAGAGAAGAGAGAGAAAAGGGAAAAAAGAAAATACTTGAAGAAATAATAACTGAAAACTTCCTTAATCTGGGGAAGGAAACAGAAATCCAGATCCAGGAGGGACAGATAGAGAATCCACAACAAATCAACACAAGGTGGTCCACACCAAAATATATAATAATCAAAATGGCAAAAAGTAGTGATAAAGAGAGAAAAGAAAATAGTTACAAACGAGGGAAACCTCGTGAGGCTGTCAACTGATTTTTTGGCAGAAACTTTGCAGGCCAGAAGGGAGTGGCATGATATTTTCAAAGTGCTGAAATAAAAAACCTGCAACCAAGAATACTCTATCCAGTAAGGCTATAACTCAGAATAGAAGGAAAAATAAAGAATTTCCCAAACAAAAGCTAAAGGTCTTCATTACACTAAACCATACATACAAAAATGTTAAAGGGAGCTCTTTTAGTGGAAAGAAAAGAACACAATAATAAGAAAGGTAAGAAGCACAAAATCAGTGCAATTAAGTATATCTGTAAAAATCAGCTAATTCATTCACAAAATAAAAAGACATAAAACCATGACACCATATACCTAAAACGTGGGAGGGTGAGGAGTAAAGAATGGGTTCAAACATAAGTGACAATTAACTTAATATAGACTGCTATACACAGAAGGTGTTACGTAGAAACTAATGAAAACCACAAATCAAAAATCCATAACAGACATGTGAAAAATATATACATAAATAAAGAGAAAGGAATTGAAGTTTCTCCCTGAAGAAAGCCAGCAAACTGTAAAAGAGCAAGAGAAGAAAGGAGCAGAGAAGAACTATAAAAACAACAATAAAACCAGTTACAAAACAGCAATAAGGACATACCTATCAATGCTTTTGTTCAATGTAAATGGAGTAAATGCTCCAATTAAAAGACACAGAGTATGGAATGATTTAAAAAACAAAACAAAACAAATGACTCATCTATATGCTGCCTATCAGGGATTCATTTCAGATGTAAAGACACAGGGTGATTGAAACTGAAGGGATAGAAAAGAAAGCTGGGGTAGCAAAACCTATATCAGACAAAACAGGCTTTCAAACAAAGACTGTAACAGGAGACAAAGTAGGCAAATATATAATCATGAAGGGGACAATCCAACAAGAAGATATAACAATTACAAATATTTGGGCCCCCCAAAGGGAAGCACCCAAATACATAAGCAGCTAAAAACAAACATAAAAGAAATAGTTGATACTAATAAAATAATAGTACACGACTTTAACAGACCACTAACATCAATGGATAGATCATCCAAACAGAAAATCAGTAAGGAAGCAGTACCAATGAACAGCACACTGGACAAGATGGATCTTTCAGATATATTCACAGTATTCCATCCTAAAACAGCAGAATACACATTCTTTTCAAGTGTGCATGAAACATTTGCCAGAAGAGATCACGTCTGAGGCCACAAAATGAGTCTCAACAATTTCAAAAAGACTGAAATCATACCATGCATCTCTTCTGACCACAATACAATGAAGTTAGGAATCAAACACAAGAAAAAACATCTGGAAAAACATAAATACATAGAAAGTAAATAACATGTTGCTACAAAATGAATGGATGAATCAAGAAATCAAACAGGAAATAAAAAAAAAAAATACATGGAGACAATGAAAATGAAAACACAATGGTCCAAAATCTTTGGGACACAGTACAAGCTGTTCTAAGAGGGAAGTTTATAGCAGTACAGGACTACATCAAGAAGCAAGAAAAATCTCAAATAAGCAACCCAACTGCACCTAAAGGGGCTAGAAAAAGAAAAACAAACTGAACCCAAAACAAGTAGAAAGAAGGAAATAATCAACATTAGAGCAGAAATAAATGAAATAGAAAATAAAAACAAATAATAACAAAACAGGTCAGTGAAAACAGGAGCCAATTCTTTGTAAAGATCAAAAAAAGTGATAACTCTAGCCAGACTCATAAAAAATGGAATTGGAGGGGGGGCGGAGCTCAAATAAACAAAAAGAGAAATGAAAGAGGAAAAGTAACAACCAACACTACAGAAATACAATTGTAAGAGAATATGATAAAAAACTATGTGCCAACAAATTGAACAACCTAGAAGAAATGGATAAATCACTAGAAACATATAACCTCTCAAAACTGAATCAGGAAAAAATTGAAAACTTGAACATACCAATTACCAGCAGTGACACTGAATGAGTTATCAAAAAGCTCCCAAAAACCAAAAGCCCGGGACTAGACAGCTTTGCAGGTTAATTCTACCAAGCACTTAAAGAAAAAGATAATACCTATCCTTATCAAACTATTACCAAAAAATAGAAGAGGAAGCAAAGCTTAAAGATTCATATTATGAGGCCAGCATACCCTGATAAGAAAACCATATAAAGTCACTACAGTAAAAGAAAACTACAGGCCAATATCTCTGAAGAACACAGATG
Organism: Herpailurus yagouaroundi; assembly: GCF_014898765.1. Taxonomy (NCBI): domain Eukaryota; kingdom Metazoa; phylum Chordata; class Mammalia; order Carnivora; family Felidae; genus Herpailurus; species Herpailurus yagouaroundi. The sequence continues at coordinate 23,591,407 of NW_024412412.1, read as the reverse complement.
CAAAAATCCTCAACAAAATATTAAATAACCAATAATACATTTATAAAGTCATATAATACATATAATACACACCAATAATACATTTAAAAACAATACATTTAAAAAATAATACATTTAAGATACATTAAAAATTTTCAGTGATAAAAATCTGAGAGTTGTTCAAGATCAGGAACAAGACAAGGATGTCCATGCTCATCACTTTTATTTGCTGTAGTACTAAAAGTCCTAGTCACAGCAATCAGACAAGAAAATGAAATAACAGACATCCAAATTAGAAAAGAAGAAGTAAAATGTTCACTATTTGCAGAAGATATGACACTACATGGAGAAAACTCTAAGACTTCACAAAATAAACTACTAGAACTGATAAATAAATTCAGTAAAGTAGCAGGATACAAAATCAATACACATAAATCCTTTGCCTTACTATTCACTAATAATAAAGTAGCAGAAAGAGATATTAAGAAAACAATCCTATTTACAATTGCACCAAAAAGAGTAACATACCGAGGAATAAATATAACCAAGGAGGTAAAAGACCACTACTTTGAAAATGTAAAACACTGAGGTAAGAAATGTAAGATGACACAAACAGATGCAAAGATATTCAATGCTCAAGGATTAGAGGAACGAATATTTTTAAAATGTCCACATTGAGGAGGGCACCTGTTGGGATCAGCACTGGGTGTTGTATGGAAACCAATTTGACAATAAATTTCATATTAAAAAAGTAAATAAATAAAATAAAATGTCCATACTACCCAAAGCGATCTATACATTTAATGCAATCCTTATCAAAGTAACAACAGCATTTTTCACGGAACTAGAACACATAATCTTAAAATTTCTATGGAACCACAAAAGACCCAGAAGAGTCAAAGCAATCCTGAGAAACAAGAACAAAACTGGAAGTATAATAATCTCAGATATAAAGATATACTACAAAGCTGTACTAATTAAGGCAGTATGGTATTGGCACAAAAACAGGCATAAAGATCAACGGAACACAATAGAGAGTCCAGAAATAAACCTATAAAATGGTCAATTAAGTTCTGATAAATGAGGCAAGAATATGAAATGGTGGGGGGTACTGGGTGACTCAGTTGGTTAATTGCCCTACTCTTGATTCCGGCTCAGGTTATGATCTCCTGGTTCATGAGTTCAAGCCCCACATTGGGCTCTGCACTGATAGTGTAGAGCTAGTTGGGATTCTCCCCTCTCTCTTGGCCCTTACCCTACCCATACTCTTTCTCTCTCAAAATGAATAAATAAACTTAAAAAAAAAGAATATGTAATGGGGAAAAGACAGTCTGTAACAGATGGTGATGACAAAACTGGAGAGCTACATGCAAAAGAATAAACTGGACCACTTTCTTATACCATACAAAAGAATACAGTCAAAATGGATTAAAGACTTAAACGTCAGACCTAAAACCATAAAAACTTCTAGAAGAGAACACAGTCAGTAATCTCTCTGACACTGGCTGCAGCAACATATTTCTAGATATGTCACTCAAGGAAAGGGAAACAAGAACAAAAATAAACTATTGGGACCACATCAAAATAAAAAGCTTCTGCACAGCAAGGAACAAAATCAACAGAACAAAAAGACAACCTACTAGATGGGAGAAGAAATTTGCAAATGATATTTTGATAAAGGGTTAGTATCCAAAATATATAAAGAACTGATAAAATACAACACCAAAAACTAAATAAATAAAAATAAATAAATAAAGCAATTTAAAAAATAAGAAGACACGAACAGATATTTCTCCAAAGAGAACATTCAGATGGTCATGAGATGCATGCAAAGATGCACCTGTTAGAATGGCTAAAATCAAAAACACAAGAAATAGTAAGTATTGATGAGTATATGCACTGTTGGTGGGAATGCAAACTGGCACACCCACTGCGGAAAATAATATGGAAGTTCCTCAAAAAAGTCAAAATAGAAATACCATACAATCCAGTATTCTACTATTGGGTATTGACCCAGAAAATAAGAACATTAATTTGAAAATATATATGCACCCCTATGTTTCTTGCAGCATTATTTATAATAGCCAAATTACAGAAGCAGTCCAAGTGTCCGTTGACACTTGGATAAAGAACAGGAGGTATATATACAATGGAATATTACTCCGCCACAAAAAAAGAAAGCAATCTTGCCATTTGCAAAAACATGGATGGATCTAGATAGTGAATATAATGCTAAGTGAAATATATTAGTAAGAAAAAGGAATATACCATATGATTTCATTCATATGTACAATTTAAGAAACAAAAAAAGGACAAAGAAAAAAAGAGACAAACCAACAAAACACTGACTCTCAAATATGGAGAACAAACTGATGGTTACTGGAGTTGGGGGAGGGGTTGGTAAAATAAATGAAAGGGATCAAGAATACACTCATCATGATGAGCATTGAATAATATATAGAACTATTGAATCACTATATTGTATACCTGAAATAGGATACTGCATGTTAATAATACTGAAATTAAAATTAAAAAAAATTTAAAGATTTTTAAAGTAATGGAAATTCAGCTTCAGTGGAATTTTAAACTTTTTATTCTCATCTTTGATTCTTCAGATATTTTTATACACATTTTTCTATAATAATTTATTTTAATAGAATATATACAAATGAAATTGTATATTCTGATAGGCATTCAGAAAGGTGTATCTAAATCAATGATTTAATTTTTATGAAGTGAATACTGAAGCATTACTTAATGGCAGTAGGCAGATGACCAGAACGAGCTTCTCATTAACGCAGGTGTTGGAAGTCCTTTAACACCCACCCTCCCCATACCCCCAAACCTGTATCTCATCTGTATTTACAGGTATACAACAAGTTTCAAGTTTCACAAAGGGAACTAGATTTCTCACATGTCCTTAAAAATGCCCTTTACTTATACCTAACTTTCATAACATAAACAAAATAAAAAAATAGCTGAATAAGTTTAACCGGTAACAACAGACAAGCCCAGTATTGTATTAGTTGTAAATAACAAGATAGTGTTCAGTGCTAAAGTTACTTAGTACTTATGTTAAATTTTGAGATAAGGGTTGAGATATATTGAGATAAATCATATAGGAGGTAAAGTCATATATTCATATTCTCTTGTTCATTCTCCCCTCTTCCCACTCTCTTATACATATTCTTCTTATGTAAATATAAATAGGATTAATAAGCATACATTTCAATGTGAGAATACGAAGAATATAAACAGTTCTACTATAAAGGACAATTAGCAAATAAACCCAGTGTCAATTATCATGAAATCACCATTTATGCTGAATTCTAACTCTCTGAACATAAACTATCTAAACTCAAAATAGTATTTAGCATTTTTGTACATATCAAACAGTACTTTAAAAAAAAAAACAGATAGGAAGCCTTTTTTGAAATCAAGATAGATGTATCCAGAGATAATTTTCTCTGTGTAAGTACCCTTCAACTGGACATCCTATACTATTGAATCAAATGTTCATCTCTGATTTCATGACAGGGATCCTCATGGAATGAGTTTTAAAAATTGATCAATTCATAACTGATATAGTATACTCTCTACAGAGTGCAAAACAAGTTATGCACAGAATTTGACCGATACTCATTTGTATTTTTTATATGTTTCTTTTATGATTGCTGTTTCAGCAAGGGTAAGATAATATATTTGGTTTATTTTTTAAGTTTGGAGTACTCTCTATTCAACTGAAGATATCCCATCTGGGAACTGCCTTTCCACCAACATGGTAACTGAGACACCCTGTTAGAACTTGTACCTCTGACTATACCTAGAGTTGCTCAGTCCCATGGTGAACACCTGTCTCCTGTCTGCCCCCAGGATGTCTGATCAGCGACCCAGGGAGAGTATCTAGTCAGCCTCAGTACAAAAGCTGAAACTTTAAGATTTAATACTCTGGAGCTATTGGTAGCTTTGGTCATATTTTCTTCCATGGCAGCCTGCAATAATACAGGTAACAAAATCGCCACAGGTGACAAAACTACATCTAAGAAACACACACACACACACACACACACACACACACACACACACACACACACAAATTCTAACAACATATCCATATCCCTTCACACATCATTATTTTTCTAATGTATACAGAAGATTTTAATAAGAAAACTCTAATGTTCAAGTATTTTTGAATATGTGTGTTGTAAGTTTTCTCAATTAGAAGGCATTAAACTTGCATCCTCTGTAGTGTTTTTCATAGTAGAGGGGAAGGGACATGGCACTCTCTGATGTTCATATATTCTAACCATGTTAGGAAAACAGAAACCTATGACAAACACTTATCCGAGGACTCTGGTCTCCAAACAACACTTGGTATACAAGAGTTAAATGTATTTCCCAAGTGTTTCTCATACATCCAAGCTTTATGAATAGTGAATCATATATTAAGCTCTTCTAATATATCAATGTGCTTATGTCCTTACATATATTATTTCATTTATTTCTCACAGTAACTTTTGAAACAGTAGTAATTATCATCATCTTATAGTTGAGGAATTTGAATTTTAAAAGGAAGAGCCAGAGGCAAATTCAAACCCAGATTTGACTGAAGTTATGCCCACCTTAAATATTATATATTCTCAAAATTCTTTATCCAGTAAGGCAATATGCTGGTTTGGATTGGCAAGCAAACAGATGAGGAGTTTTACCCTGACTCCCACGCTTCAGGTTATGATAAAAAACTATAAATGTAAGAGCAACAATTTCACTTCACATGTGTCCCAGGCTTATTCCTTGTGATACTATAAGGACTCTTTAGAAAGTTATGACTCAGCTTTTCCAATACACCCCCCAAGAAATTCATTAGAATGATTTATTCATGTTCCTCAGTAAGGAAATATATAAGAGACTCCTGAAAGAGATTTTTAGCAGGGCATCTGGGGGGCTCAGTCAGTTAAGCGTCTGACCTCAGCTCACATCATAACCCTAGGGGTTCATGGGTTCCAGCATGCCACTGTCAGTGCAGAGCCTCTTTGGGATTGTGTCTCTCTCCCTCTCTTTGTCTCTGCCCCTCTGCCATTTGCACTCTTCTCTCTCTCTCTCAAAATAAATGAATACATTTAAATTTTTTAAAACAGATTTTTAGCAAAAGCTAAAAGTGGGCAAGGGATACTTATTTCAGGGAAGGAATCACTTATAAATAAGATATCTAAACAAAATTATACGACTATGCTTTAAAATGGTGCATGTTTAACCCCAGAAATAAAATAGGTTATAATATATATTATTTATTCTATTAGCTATGGAGCATTTATGATGCATACAGTACTGTTACAATCCTGAAATACTTTATTTTATGCAATCTTCATAGAAGTTTACACATGAAGTAAGTAGTGTTATTTTCTCCAATGATTTAATAGAAGCTGGGGGTTAGTGAAATAATTATCCTTGAGTTCTAGCAAATAAATCATATATACCTATCACATTTCATATATAAAAGTGAAAAAAATCTAGGAGAATTTAATACACAAGAATTAGGTTGACTTACTGTCATCTAATTTCCATTCAATATATATATTTTACCTCACTACAAGAATTAATCTTATATTTATAATATCAAATTATACTCAATTTGCCAATAAGCTTACACTCTATAAAACCTAGATTATATGTATAATTACAAAATTAGCAAGCTAAGCTTGCCTGATTTATTACTATTATGTCATTTACTTTATCACCCAACTGAAGATGTTAAAACCAAAATAAAGCCATGCTGCAGTCAGGTTACAATAGTCACAATGTTTTCTGCCCAGTTTCCTTGGCAGCTAACGTTTAGTATGACAAAAATCTTCCACTGCTCCAAACATTCCTCACCCTAATTTAGGTCTCATTGAGAGTGGAAACTTTCACCAAGTAAAGACAATAAATGTTTTATTCGGATGTGAATTTAAATAAAACCATAATACTCTAATGTTACTTGTGCCACTGTAACTTCCAGTGTATGGTTTAACAGCAAGATAAGTCACTTTTCAAATTATAAATGTAGATATTCCCAAATTCATTACCACTGGATCCTAGGATGTGCATTCCACCGGTGGTATACATGGATGGGGGGTGCTTTTGGTCAAAGTACACCATGTAACCTAACAAATTTAGGACTCCTATCAGGACTATCATAGTAGAAATGTTTCATATGGGATTCAGGTCTGTGGTACCACGGCACCATTTTTTTTTTTTTTTTTTTTTTGTACATGATGATGGTCTATTGTAAGACAAATTTTAAAAGCAATTTGTCCATGTTCAAATAACTTACTGGGTAAATAACTCACCCACGTTTAGAGGAACTGTTACCATAGCAAAGAAATACACAAAAAGAATAACTCAAACAAAGCAAGTATATTTTTTAAAGTCAGAGCCAAGATGTAGAATGGAAAAATTAAGATTTTTAGTTTCTTGACTAAATTCCGTGATTCTGCCTCCAGGGGTATAAAGAATTCTTTAAATATTAATGATATACATTTTTATAGTTGGAACCTAACATAAGTATAGTGAACCGAAGGAAGATCATCAGGTACAAAAACCCAAAGATACACAGTGCATTATTAAATCGATCGATTGGTGAAATTTAAATAGGATAAATAGTATTAAATTTCATCATTCAAACTGTATGTTAGAAAGGAGTGAAAAGTGACAAATCAGTAGAATATGCATATAAAAACAGGGAACTTGGGGCGCCTGGGTGGCACAGTCGGTTAAGCGTCCGACTTCAGCCAGGTCACAATCTCGCGGTCCGTGAGTTCGAGCCCCGCGACGGGCTCTGGGCTGATGGCTCAGAGCCTGAAGCCTGTTTCCGATTCTGTGTCTCCCTCTCTCTCTGCCCCTCCCCCATTCATGCTCTGTCTCTCTCTGTCCCAAAAAAATAAATAAACGTTAAAAAAATAAAATAAAAAAAAACAGGGAACTTTAAGATTGCTTCTTAACCTCAGTAGTCAAAATTACTGAACTGAGTAAATTAAATTGAGTAAATTTACTAACTGAATAAAATAAATTGATGTGTATAATGTCTTTTGAAGTATGAATGAGGAAGGATATTTTACATCTGGGAGAAAGAGGAGTAAGCAGAGGTAAAATAATGAAGTAAATAAGATTAAATTATTAAATAAAATAAATTTAAAAGATTACTTTCCTGTTTACTATCCTCAGACTCAAACCCCAAGCAATGCTGCTTCTAGGCCCAGGTGAAATAGTCATTTATAATATTATGATATCACTTAAAAGTTTTTGCATATAAATTCCACAGAGGGGCACCTGGGTGGCTCAGTCAGTTAATCCTCCAACTCTTGAATTCAGCTCAGGTCATGATCTCACAGTTTGTGAATTCAAGCCCCGCTTGACAGTGTGGAGCCTGCTTGGAATTCTCTCTCTCTCTGCACCTCCTCTGCTCATGTGCTCTCTCAAAATAAATAAACTAAAAAAAAAAAAAAATAAGTCCACAGAAATATTTTCTTTAATATGCAGAGAGTACAAGGAAATAACATTTTGAATCTCTTGGGTAGAAGCACTAAGAAAGTTTTATTTTGCTGGATCATTCCGAGGGACAGCATTCCTCTCGTTGTTGCCCCAATTAGTAAGAAAAGTAAGAGTTTTCAAAGTAACTAGTGAGACAACAGTCTTTATTTCTCACTCTTGTTATCACAGAAGATCTCAGATATTCATTTTCTTACCATCGTAGAATACTTCCAAACATGTAACTTCCAAGAATCTTATGCGTGTTTCTTTAAAGCCTTTAAAACACATGAAGCATGAAAGAAGACAGGCAATTCAGTGGTGCTATGATGCAACATGAGTAAAAACTCCTCTGATTATAAACTAGAATACTTAAAGCACCAAGAAAGAGGTCTCCAGGCACACACCTTTAATCAAGTTAGCTACATTTACTTAAATCTTGAGAAATCAATTCTATACAAAGCAAACAATTTTGCGAAATGTCTATTACTGTAAGTGCCTATTCAAGTTCCTGATTTGGTAAATGAATTCTCCTTTTCTCTTTCCCTCCCCTTTGTATGAATAGATGAGATTGTGTCTAATTGAAAACTGCAGTCAGAAAACAATCAGGCTGACATAGTTAATAACAGGTATTTCTATTGAAGCATTGTTGAGAACTAAATGTTAAATTTCTTTGCTAAATATGAAATATGCTGTTAATTGTACAACTCTTTTTAAACTAGATGTAAAAGAAAAATCACAGGTTTTTAGGACATCTTTCTTACTGTAAGCCCATCTTTAAATATATTTTCAACTTATTGCTATTAATATCTTTTTTTAAGTTTATTTATTTTGAGACAGAGAGAGAGAGAGAGAGAGGAAGGGAGGGAGGGAGGAAGAGGGTGCAAGTGGGGGGTGCAGCAGAGAGAGAGAGGGAGAGGGAGAGAGAAAATCCCAAGCAGGCTTTGCACTGTTAGTGTGGAGAGCGATGCAGGCAGGGCTCCAACTCGTGAACTGTGAGATCATGACCTGAGCCAATTTTGGAGGCTTAACCAACTGAGCCACCCAGGCACCCCTGTTCTTAATATCTCTTTATATCTTATTTTAAATCGTGAACATAAAGTTGGAACAGATCAGTGATAGAGAGGGATATGGTTTTCTCTCTAGGAAATTTAGTAGATTAACAAATGACATATTTTACAGAAGAAAAGTTAAGAGTCTGACTTTCTAAAGTAGCTACCATGCACTTAAAAGAATGAAATGAAATCAGTGTAAGAATCATTAGAAAAAAATATATGTATTAATGAGTCTATTACTAATGGGATCTAGAATATTTTTCTTGTGTGGCCACTATATTCTGGTAAAAAAGTAGAGACAACTATTTAATATGTATTGAACATAATGGTGATAATATCATAAAGACAATAAGCATTCTAATCCAATAGATATAAAGTTCCTACACAACATTTGCATATAACATGTTAGGACATATTCTATTTATCTAGAATACTGTTTCCCTAATTACAGAGATAGACAATGTGGTTAACAATTAGTTGTTCCCTATTTCCTCCCTCCCCTTTCCCATTTAATAGCGATACAGTTTGAGGTCTGAAGTATCTAAGGCATTCAGAGTGTGGGATTGCCTGACATGACATACTCCTACTCGTTCTGAGGTGGGTGAGATCTTAGGGGATTTTAGGACACAATGGAACTATCCATCAACACTTTGCTACAATGAGAGAAGCGAAAGTGAGGACAAATTCAAATACAAAGGAGGTCAAGATGAAAGGACAGAACCACGATTTTGAATGACAACATAAAACCAAAATACATTTCCTCTGGACTTTTCAGTTACTTGCTCCATTATGTCGAATTTATATTTAAAACTAGTTTCAGCTGAGTTTTTGGTCTATTTGCACTGAAAAGTTTCCTATACTGTGCTGGCCATTAAAATGCATTTATTGAGTGGTAATTCCACCAACTAAATTAGTAAGTTCTAAATGCAATTGGTAATATGAGTCAAATCTCTTGTGCTTCTAATTTTTTTAATTTACACATTTGAAAAATAACCTTTTATTTTTGCTTAGGCCAGTTTGAGTTGAATTCACTCCATCCCATTACTCATTATTTTCCTTTAAATCATCATCTGAATTTATTGCAATAATCGATGTATTGTCTAGTCCCATTAGACTTTAAGCTCTATGACAGCAGGGACTCTATAGAACATCACTATATTGCCAGCAAGTGAAATATTGCTTGGTATAGAGGAGACACTCAATAAATACCTGTGGAATGAATTAATTAGTAAAATAAAAGTTGAGAAATTGTGCCACAAGGCAAAATGAATTACAGAAATTGTACAGGACTTTAAAAAGAAAGCAGAGGAAAGGAGGGGCAGGCCAGGGAGGGGAGGGGACCAGAGGAGATGAGATGAGAAAATTAATATTATTAAGAGATGGTAGTTTAGCTGAGCCTCAAATAAGTTAAATTTCACTAGGGCAATGACGGTTTAAGTCTAGTGTAAATATATTTAATGCCAAATAATAAAAAACATAGAATAACTGAAGTGTATTTTACACTTAAGGAAAATGATAGGCTGGGGTGACCTATGTAAGAGAGAAATCTGAAACTTTAAGGCAGGTATTGTTATTTCTTATAATAGTTGCACCTGTCAGCAATTGGCCTGTCCTCATTTTATGGAAACTCTCAGTTATGTAATTGGGCAGTTTCCCTTTCCATACAAGCTCCAATCAATCTTGGAGACAAATTTGTGGACTACTTTAATGTGTATTTATCTGGTAATGCATTATATCATTCACCTTGTACTTGGACTGCTTCCTCTCATGCCCTTTTTTTGCTCTATCATCTTATTTTAATGAGGCTAAACTAGGTCATCTTTTCTTAAAATTCTAAGCTTATGAGTTTCTCCATTACTAACTAACGTGATTCAAGGGATCCACAATTGTCATTCCTGCCCCACATGTCCAAACTTCTATGTCAAATAATACATTTACATTAGGATGCACATATTTTTATAGGAATGTGTCTTACCTTCAGTTTTTATTAACAGACTAACAAAAAATAAGGAGACTTATTCTATATTATGAGACCTGTTGCAATAGCATTCAAGAAATGTTTCCTTTATGCATACACTACATACACTGTTGACATCTCCTCACTTCTCGAGTCTCAAGGCCTTCCCTCCTTACCATCCACTTTTAATGTAACTCAGATTCCTAGATATGATGCTCTGCACCCTTCTTTCACTCTCTGGTCTGGGATATTATAGAATATCACTGAGTCACATCACTAGTTATTGGAGTCCTGGAACGGGTGCACCATTTCTGTGATTTCCTTCTTCTCATGAGTCAAGGTGACAGAGTAAAGAGGACTCATTCTCTGAATCCTCTCTTTTTCTCTTATATGCCCTTATGTGACACATAAATCTGTACCTATTGTTTTGGATGGACAGGCCCAAAGTGACCAACTTTTACCAGCTATAATGGGGCTATCAGTTGTCCCAATATTTGTGTCGTTCAGGCACCAGAAGGCAGGTCTAAGAACTGGACTGCCCTTGCAAACAAAGGGACGGGTCTAAGATTCTAGTTTAGTCTTCAAACTAAAAATAGATGAGGCATACCTTATCTGTTTTCATTTAGGATGGCCTAGCATAAGTATTTTTTATTAATTTTTAATATTTATTTTTGAGAGAGAGTGAGGGAGGGGCAGAAAGAGGGAGACAAAGGATTCGAAGAAGGCTCCAGGCTCTGCACTGACAGCAGAGAGCCCGATGTGGGGCTCAAACTCATGAACCATGAGACCATGACCTGAGCCAAAGTTGGACGCTTAACCAACTGAGACACCCAGGTGCTCCCATAAGTAGAGTATTTCTTGAGATCAGCCCATGTCAATAGATTTGGTATTGAATTTTGGAGCCCATGTTCTAGCTAATAAGACTGGCATTTTGTCCTCAGTTATATCTTGGGGACTTCAGAAAGAAGAAGGGGTAGTTGAGGCCATTGGCTAAATTGAATTATGCTGAAAAATATATTACTTTGAAATCACCATCGTGTATATCTAATATGTGAAACAGTAGGTCTCAGTGAGCCTCCAGGATTATCCCACTTAGAACAGCAATGTTTCCCTTCATACCACTGTCATTCCTGATCCCTTTAACCTACTTTACATTATTCTTTTTTTCCACAACAGACACTATATTCTAAAATGCTAATTGTGCATATATGCGCATATATATTATCTATTATATGCTGTATATCTTTTGCTTAGTTTCTAGTCATTTCTCATTCCATTCAGTCTAAACTCCATGAGGCGAAATGTCATTGTATCATTTACAGATCTATTCCAGGAGTCTGGAATAATGCCTGGCACATTATAAGTATCCAGTAAATATCTGTAGAAAGAATCACTGAACAATACTTTTTGAGCTACATTTTTACAGTTGCAGAATAAGGTTGCATTAAAAAAATGTGCATTTAGATTCATCTACTCACTACCGGGACTAGGTAGATGATTCAGAAGCAACACTTCAGTGGATCACCTGCGTACAAAGGGATGGGAATTCCGGAAGATGGCGGCGTAGGAGGATGCTGGGCTCACCGCGCGTCCTGCTGATCACTTAGATTCCACCTACACCTGCCTAAATAACCCAGAAAACCGCCAGAGGATTAGCAGAACGGAGTCGCCGGAGCCAAGCGCAGACGAGAGGCCCACAGAAGAGGGTAGGAAGGGTGGCTAGGCAGTGTGCACTCCACGGACTGGTGGGAGGGAGCCAGGGCGGAGGGGCGGCTCGCCGGCCAAGCAGAGCTGCTGAGTCTGGCTGGCAAAAGCGGAGGGGCCTGACTGTGTTCCGACAGCAAGCGCGACTTAGCATCTGGGAGGTCATAAGTTAACAGCTCTGCTCAGAAAGCGGGAAGGCTGGAGGACAAAGGGAGGGAGAGTTGCTGAGCCGCGGGACCACAGAGCTCAGCTTGGTGCGGAACAAAGGCGCTTGCCAGCGCCATCTCCCTCGCCCATCCCCCAGCCAAACCCAAAGGGAACCAGTTCCTGCCAGGGAACTTGCTCGCTCCGCGCAAACACCCAACGCTGTGCTTCTGCGGAGCCAAACCTCCGGCAGCGGATCTGACTCCCTCCTGCTGCCACAAGGCCCCTCCTGAAGTGGATCGCCTAAGGAGAAGCAAGCTAAGCCTGCCCCTCCTGCCCCTGTGCACCTTGCCTACCCACCCCAGCTAAGACGCCAGATCCCCGCATCACAAGCCTGGCAGTGTGCAAGTAGCCCAGACAGGCCACCCCACCCCACAGTGAATCCCACCCCTAGGAGAGGGGAAGAGAAGGCACACACCAGTCTGACTGTGGCCCCAGCGGTGGGCTGGTGGCAGACATCAGGTCTGACTGCGGCCCCGCCCACCAACTCCAGTTATACACCACAGCACAGGGGAAGTGCCCTGCAGGTCCTCACCACGCCAGGGACTATCCAAAATGACCAAGCGGAAGAATTCCCCTCAGAAGAATCTCCAGGAAATAACAACAGCTAATGAGCTGATCAAAAAAGATTTAAATAATATAACAGAAAGTGAATTTAGAATAATAGTCATAAAATTAATCGCTGGGCTTGAAAACAGTATAGCTGACAGCAGAGAATCTCTTGCTACAGAGATCAAGGGACTAAGGAACAGTCACGAGGAGCTGAAAAACGCTTTAAAGGAAATGCATAACAAAATGGAAACCACCATGGCTCGGATTGAAGAGGCAGAGGAGAGAATAGGTGAACTAGAAGATAAAGTTATGGAAAAAGAGGAAGCTGAGAAAAAGAGAGATAAAAAAATCCAGGAGTATGAGGGGAAAATTAGAGAACTAAGTGATACACTAAAAAGAAATAATCTACGCATAATTGGTATCCCAGAGGAGGAAGAGAGAGGGAAAGGTGCTGAAGGGGTACTTGAAGAAATAATAGCTGAGAACTTCCCTGAAGTGGGGAAGGAAAAAGGCATTGAAATCCAAGAGGCACAGAGAACTCCCTTCAGACGTAACTTGAATCGATCTTCTGCATGACATATCATAGTGAAACTGGCAAAATACAAGGATAAAGAGAAAATTCTGAAAGCAGCTAGAGATAAACGTGCCCTCACATATAAAGGGAGACCTATAAGACTTGTGACAGATCTCTCTTTTGAAACTTGGCAGGCCAGAAAGAATTGGCATGAGATTTTCAGTGTGTTAGACAGAAAAAATATGCAGCCAAGAATCCTTTATCCAGCAAGTCTGTCATTTAGAATAGAAGGAGAGATAAAGGTCTTCCCAAACAAACAAAAACTGAAGGAATTTGTCAAAACTAAACCAGCCCTACAAGAGATCCTAAGGGGAACCCTGTGAGACAAAGTACCAGAGACATCACTACAAGCATAAAACATACAGACATCACAATGACTCTAAACCCATATCTTTCTATAATAACACTGAATGTAAATGGATTAAATGTGCCAACCAAAAGACATAGGGTATCAGAATGGATAAAAAAACAAGACCCATCTATTTGCTGTCTACAAGAGACTCATTTTAACGTTTATTTATTTTTGGGACAGAGAGAGACAGAGCATGAACGGGGGAGGGGCAGAGAGAGAGGGAGACACAGAATCGGAAACAGGCTCCAGGCTCCGAGCCATCAGCCCAGAGCCTGACGCGGGGCTCGAACTCACGGACTGCGAGATCGTGACTTGGCTGAAGTCGGACGCTTAACCGACTGCGCCACCCAGGTGCCCCAAGAGACTCATTTTAGATCTGAGGACACCTTTAGATTGAGAGTGAGGGGATGGAGAACTATTTATCATGCTACTGGAAGCCAAAAGTAAGCTGGAGTAGCCATACTTATATCAGACAAACTAGACTTTAAATTAAAGGCTGTAACAAGAGATGAAGAAGGACATTATATAATAGTGACAGGGTCTATCCATCAGGAAGAGCTAACAATTATAAACGTCTATGCGCCGAACATCGGAAACCCCAAATATATAAAACAATTACTCACAAACATAAGCAACCTTATTGATAAGAATGTGGGAATTGCAGGGGACTTTAACACCCCACTTACAGAAATGGATAGATCATCTAGACACACGGTCAATAAAGAAACAAGGGCCCTGAATGAGACATTGGAACAGATGGACTTGACAGATATATTTAGAACTCTGCATCCCAAAGCAGCAGAATATACTTTCTTCTCGAGTGCATATGGAACATTCTCCAAGATAGATCATATACTGGGTCACAAAACAGCCCTTCATAA